>NC_072831.1:1107500-1352500 GCF_027744805.1 Dunckerocampus dactyliophorus
TCAAAGTAACATTGTCACAAACTCAACGAATGTGCTGCTCTTAATTTGAAGATACAACGCAAACATCCGCTAGTAGCTGACGTTGACGCAGCAGCATTTTAATCACAGTTTGAGCTTTTGTACCTCCTAAATGTTATAGTACCTCATCTGATACCTCACCAAAGTGTCACCATTGATGTTTCCCAGCCGATAATGACCTGTGAATCTGTCTAATGGTGCCGTCACCCTAACAACTGAGAGCATGACTTCCGGCCTATGGCGAAAGTCCAACCCAAATTTAGGGTTGTCGCAATTTTATCGATCAGTTCTTCTGGTCAATGCTGAATGTAGATCACTTTTAATCGACACAGTCAGAGACTTATTCAGTGAAAAAAATGTAAATAATGTGGAGGTTATTGTGGTTCGATTATTTAACTGCAAGAGCGAGGCAGAGAATTGGAGGCACAAAAATAATTCCTGTGTGAAACAAACAACAAAATAAAATGGTACATTGGGAAAATTAGGTTTGGAAAAGGTAACATTTATGGGAATAAGGTCATATTATTCTGAAATGAAAATTTATGAAGATTATTTAATATTAAAGTTGAAATGTTTGGCATTTAAAAAACCAGCAAAAATGGGAAAACAGCTGTAATTTTACGAGAATAAAGTCAAAATATTAGGAGAAAAAAAGTGTAGAATACGAGAAAAGTGGCGATGTTACTAGAACAAACGAGGAAAAACAATGTCATTTTACTAGCACAGAGTTGAATAATGTCATAATATATGAGAAACAATCAAAACCAAATAAATGGATACGTTTGGAAAAATTAGGTTGTGGAATAAGGTCATATTTCTATGTTTTTTTTAATGAAGATTATTTAAGATGAAAGTTGAAATGTTTGGAAAATAAAAAAAACTGCAGAAATGGGAAAAGGAGCACCCCAATTATGATTCTACCTTGGCATACGAGTGTCCCAGCTAACAAGTTGGGGGGTTTTTTTTAGATGCGAGCCGTCTCTTGGCTGATTTTTTGCTTTGAGCTGTGAGATCAAATTTGGGTACAAGCTGCTAGTTAACGGCAGGCATAAACGAAGACAGCGACAGTATTTGGGGGCTTGCATCAGTGGCTGAAGAGATAGCAGTGCTACCATGAGCAGCGCACTAGCTAGCCTTCAACACATGAATAAAACATACGTAGATTATAGCTGTCTAATTGATCTTATTTATGATGTATTGTATAAGACTGTGACAGGAACAACATCAAATAAAAAACACTAAATGAATACAGAGCCACCATCCACCAGTAGCAGCCCGGACTTTGTTTTTCAGAGAGGTTGCATACCGAACAAATATGCACTATAGCGCTCAATAAGGTAATCAAATCTTACCTTGATCAGCATCAGTATCAGCATTTGGTAGCAAATATGGGGTGAAAGACAAAGGGTAAAAATACAGTATAGTACTGTAGTCTATCTGTGCAGCGTGGGACAAAGTTAGAAGGTGCGTTTAAGGACCGTCAAACAAGGTGAGACAAAACGCCGCTGGCATTAAACATGCAAAAACTGGGGGATTTCTAAATGTATCCTATTTTTTTGAATAAAATAATGGCCCATATTTCCAAAATTGATATCCCTTCACATCAAATTTGATGTGGTTATCGTAGTTGAGTATCAAATCGTTTACCACAAAGAGATTTACATCCCTAGTTTTACATTAGTTCGCTGACGAAGCTCTTCGGATGAGGAGCGAAACGTCCGACACTTTCTTCACAGAAGTACAGGTGACGTCTCAAGATCCCTACTTCTTATAAAACTTTGTAACTTCGATTAAGTGTGGTTAATTATGCGTTATCTATGGACAAAAATGTGATTAATCACGATTAAATATTTGAATCGATTGACAGCCCTAATTTTTACACTTTTCTATATAAAAATGTATGAATTTCTATATAAAAAATACATTTCATCCATTTCACCAAAGTGTATGCAGGTACATGGCAGATGTTCTGCTCCATAACGTATTACACTCTGTTCCATTCATTTGCAGCTGAGCTGGCAGTTAGCAGCTGTTTAAGTCTGGTGTCCATGTCAATGATCTTTCCGATGTCCTGCTTGAAAGCCCAGACCTCGTGTTCCGTGTTGCCGGCTGTGCTTCACGCGACCCCTGACACGGACTCTGCCCTTGTGGATGATCGCCCTGTTCTTCTTTCTGACCCTCTTCATGCCAATCCTTCAGCGCAGGCCGCAGGACCCATCGCTCTAGCCGAAGCCTGCCGCCTGCCTGAGGGCAAATGCGTCAACATTTACACCGACTCCAGTTACGCTTTTGGGGACCACCCCAAAAGCTTCATCACAACTTGTAGAAGTCTGCCCATCCGTCACCATACCCTCATCGCTGACTTTCTTGATGTGACTCTTTTATTTCTCACGTCTCAGTGTGTAAGTGTGCTACTCATACGACTAACACATATCTGATCCTGTTGCCCAGGGTAACCCATGCTGACGCTGCTGCCAAGGCTCCGGTCGCTTTCGACCTTCTGGCTCTGGTTGTTGACCTTGCCTACCTACTACAGTTTGTCTCTCCTGAGGACCGTCGCCTTTGGCTTCAAGGGTGATGCGTCCCATGGGGTGTGGATTGGCCCAAACGGCCTTGTCTCCTTTTCCATCCTTATGCTAAGTTGACACGTGGATTAGACCATGTGTCTAAAGGGGGGATGTGCAAACCATTCAAGAGCAATGGCTCACCAAAGGCTTTTCTCTTTTTGCTGACCGGTTTTAGTAGTAGTAGTACTTTATTAATCCCACAGCAGGGAAATTCATCTGTTACAGCAGCAAGCAAGACACACAAGTATGTACACAAGTAAAGAATGCATAGTCATAGACAATGCATGCAATGCATAGACATAGTGAATACAAAATGGTTCAGGTGTTGTAGAGCCTGATAGCGGTCGGTATGAAGGACCTGCGGAATCGAAAATAATATACTCAAATGAGCCTGCACAAGTAGTTCTTTTGCAAAAATTGCCTGTTTTGTGCTCAACACAATCCAGGTCGTCACAAGCTGCTCATCCTGTTCCAACAACAGGGGGCATGTGATTGCTGCTCTTCCTCGAGAAGCATCCCATCCTCTGCATAACATCCAGCATGGTGACTACATGCTGGTAAAAAACACACGCAGAAAGAACTGGCGACATCAGTGGTGGTGGTTGGGGCCCTTCCAGGTGCAAGTGACCACTCATACAGCTGTCAGAGTTGCTGAGCGTGCCGCTCACTGCAAGCCCCTGCATGGAGCAGTGACCCGTCCCACGGCCGCACCTGCAACGACAACCATTGAAACAACAACCAAAGAACACTATTAGCTTCACTGTTAGCTCACACACACAGGAAGCACGTGCTACACTCATTTGTGGTGGAAGTTGAGGGCATCTCCTGACAGTCCAGCTCATCTAGTCGCCCGCTTTCTGGCGACCTCCCTGTCTAAAGACCCAATGCACCGACTGCTGCCCAACTTTCATTGTCCACCTCTCATGGTGACATCAGCTGATGTGCGCAGGGTTCTGAACAAAACAAACCCACGGAAAGCAGCAGGCCCAGACAACATCTGAGGGTTAGGGTTAGGGTGCACTCCGGGTTTGCTCATCAGAGCTAGCTGATGTGCTTGCTGACATATTTAACCTGTCGCTTGCACAAGCATCTGTACCGACCTGCTTTAAGTCCACCACCATAGTGCCCGTACCCAAGAAGAGCAACGTGACCTGCTTGAATGACTATAGCACTCACTCCTATTGTTATGAAGTGCTTTGAAAGAATAGTGAACACAACGTCGCGTCACGCCTCTTCTTAAACAGGGGGCGAGTTTTGCGTCTGCAACAGTTAAATAGAAAAGTGCTCAAATACACTTGGTAAAACAATACTGCCGCTTGAAACGGATGTACCTTTTCCAGTTGTCCATTAACTTAGTCTAGTGACTATTTAACTCTTGTTTGCTGGCAGGTTTTTCATTGTAGCTCACTGGTGGTTTTGTGTGTGTGTGCGTGCTTGTCCGAACAGACAATGAGTGGCAGTCGGGTCTTCATCGGCCGCCTGAGCCCCCACGCCAGAGAAAGAGACGTGGAGAAGTTTTTCAAGGGCTTTGGACGGATCCGTGAAATCAACTTGAAGAACGGATTTGGCTTCGTGGTCAGTGTGACTCGACTGTGTGCCCGTCTGAGGATTTTAGCATCCCTCCTCGCCTCAAATGTTTTTTTTTTCTTTTTCAGGAGTTTGATGACCACCGGGATGCGGATGACGCTGTGTACGAGTTGAATGGCAAAGAATTGTGTAGTGAGAGGTGAGGAATTTACACGAAACCAGAGGTGTCCAAATTTGCGGCCCGCAAATCCTTTTTTCTGCCAGCGGCACGTTGTAAAAATATCATTTAACATGAAAACCTAAAAAAAAAACCCAGCAAAAATGGAAAAATCATCAGTCTGCAGACCAGAGGATGTTTTGCAACTATGGTGGGATCACACTACTCAGCCTCCCTGGGAAGGTCTATTCAGGGGTTCTGGAGAGGAGGATCCACAACAGTTGAATCTCGCATTCAGGAGGTGAAGTGTGGTTTTGGTCCTGGTCGTGGAACTGTGGACCAGCTCTACACTCAGCAGGATCCTTGAGGGTGCATGGGCGTTTGCCCAACCAGTCTACATGTGTTCTGTGGACTTGGAGAAGGCACTTCACCATGTTCCTCCAGGAATTCTGTGACGATACTCTGGGAATATGGGGTACCGCACCACCTAATTCGGGCGGTTCATTCCCTGTGTGACCAGTGTCAGAGTTTGGTTGACATCGCTAGCAATAAGTCAGATTCATTTCTAGTGAGGTTGGAATCTGCCAGGGTTGCCCTTTGTCACCAATTCTCCTCATTACTATGGACAGAATTTCTAGGTGCAGCCAGGGCGTTGAGGGGTTCCGGTTTGGTGGCTGCAGGATTGGCTCTCTGCTTTTTGCAGATGATGTGGCTGCTGGCTTCATCGAGCCGTGACCTTCAACTCTCACTGGATTGATTAGCGGCCGGGATGAGAATCAGCACCTCCAAGTCTGAGTCCATTGTTCTCTCTCGGAAAAGGGTGGAGTGCCATCTCCTGGTTGGGGATGAGATCCTGCCCCAGGTGGAGGAGTTTAAGTACCGTATTTTCACGACCATAAAGCGCACCGTATTATTGGGCGCAGTCTCAGTTACAGGTACTATATCTGTATTTAACACATACACAAGGCGCACCGTATTATTGGGCGCAGGTATGCACGCTAAAACATACCATGTTGCTCAGAAGTCAGTGAGGAAGTGACAGTGTTTTATTTCTTTAGATAAATTAAGATCAGAACTCTCATTCAGTTTATCAAACCCACTTGAAATCAGGAAGGTCATCACTCAACACAACAGTCTCAGTCATGGTGCACAACTAAAAACGTCACACAGCAATGCACAAACAGACAAGACACTACCGCTATTTATGCAGAACAATAACTAACAACTATGTAGCTCGAACATGTAACTTTAAGAGCATTTGCACCAAAACACTACCACAAAGCACGCCGGGGAACAGGAAGTGCTCCCAGCGACGCTACACTATGCTAGCATGCATGCTATTGTATGTTTTTAAATTTTTAAGTTAAGAGTTGGGTTGTACTTTATTCAAGTATTTAAAAACATACTCATGTTATTTTTGATCAATCCTCATCCACAAATCCATCAAAGTCCTCATCTTCTATATCCCAAATGAACAGCGGGGCAAGTTCTCCATCAAACACGCCAGGTTCCCTCTCGTCATTGTCAGTCAGTCTCGTTGCCGTGCGGCGCCTCAGAAATGATGCTGGCTTTTGTGAAAGCTCGAACAACAGTGCATCAGACACGTTTGCTCAAGCATCCACAATCCATTTGTGAAGCTGTGTTTGCTAGCTGTCATCCATCGCTCCCACGCCGCTCGCAACTTGACTTTAAACGCCGTGTTTACATCCATCCACAAATAGTGGTGAAACTCGCACGGCGCTGCCTCCCAGTGTTAGTAAAGCTGTGTTCACGTATCCTTTTCACTTTAATTCTAATTCCCTTTTTATGTACATTTGTACAACGATGACTCAAGAAATTACATTTATGGCCTCCCTCCTCTTGGCACATGTGTTTCCCCATGCGTCAACTTTCAAAAGAATTTGCAGTTCCCTGTCAAGTCAAATGATGGTTATCTAGCTACACATCTGCAAACATTAACCTGTAAAGCTGGATGACATCAAGCAAAGTTCAATCTACAGGACGTGTCCTGTAGAACAAACTTCAGTTAAGATGATGACATCTTAGTACGGTAATTGTTGGAGATGAAATTCTCCACAACCTCCTAAATGTCAAAGGACCATTTTAGAAAATGAATTGAGCCAATTTCAGCCCCCACTTATGTGTTTGTTAATCTCCAGTTATGAGAAGGAAAGAAGACTCACACACCAAATTAAGTCTAAGAATTGTATTAATCTGACAGAATATGTTAATATGTCTCGTCCACTGATTCCCTGGTCCTCCACGCCAGAGAAATGCGAGAGGGTCCCGAACTCTCGCCCGCCTTCTTATGATTGTTTTGCTCAGACCATTGGTGCCAGTCGTCTCTCCAAAGATAACTTTCTTTGGGATTCCTTGATGAAGCTTGTGTGACGCCAGCAGGTTATTATTACACTTAGTTGTTTTGGCAACATTCGCTGCCATTATCTGGCTGCTGGTCCCGGCTGGCCTTCGGCTAATTGTATACTCTGTATCTTTTCAGCTGACAGTTTAATAAAGCATCATTTCCACAAACTACTTGGAATCACTCACTCAGTTATTAGATTAATTGATTCAACAGTTATACCTATACTGTACTTATTTTAAGACACTCAACAATAATTCAATAAATAGACATCAGTGCAAACAGTTATTCTAAAATCTACTTGTAATAGATTAGTAAATGGGTGGGTGTAATAGTAAATCAGTAAATTAATTTTTGCCTACAGCTCCCCCTTTGTGGCCCACATATTAGGCCACACAAAGATACAAAGAGACATCTTAAAACACAGATATTATTGTCCTCCGAAGTGAATAGAATAGAAAAGAATAGAATTTGTCTTCCAACACGGCTTATAACAATTCACTCACAATGAAGTACAATATAAAACACACAAGAAAACATCCTACAATACAAGAACAACAGTGCTACCGGGGGCTGTTTAAGATAGTTACTGCAACTGGAATGAAGGATTTCTTGGAGGTGTTTTTGCGGGCCAGTGGGGTTCTGTATCGTCTGCCTGACGGCAGCAGAGTGAAGGAGTGGTGCAGGGAGTGTGTGGCATCCTCGGTGATGAGAGTGGCTTTTCTCAGCACTGATCGCCTATACAATTCACAGAGGGGAGTCTGAGGTGTTTGAGTGATTTTACTGGCCTGGTTTATGATTCTTGAGAGTTTTGTCTTGAGTGTTTGGTTTGTCCAATGTGGATTTGTGGATGGGGGAAGGATGTGTGTCAATTATCACCACCCAGAGGATTGTTGTGCCTCTGTAAGAGCGGTGTTGGCCATCTTCAGTCCCTTTCTTTGAGCAGCACAATGTCATCTGGATGGACTCGTTTTTTGATGAGGGGCGGAGATGAGGGGCTTTTCCCTTGGAGATGAACTGGTGACTTGGCACAGTTGGTAACCTGGCATGTCACATGCAAGGAGTAGATGGTCGCCCAATCACCTGGATGCACTGGAACTGGCTCCTTCCTCCAATACAGCCCCTGCGCTAGCATCTTTTCAGCTCGACTGGTCCCCTCCCATAGCTAAAACTATGCCTGATGCTAATCACATTTTGCTGCACTATTTAAGTATTGTTTACTGGTACTCCTAAGGCTGTGTCTAACTGCAACCTTTAATATGGGTAACTGAGTGTGATGTAATGTAAATGACGGTAGCTACAATATTAAGCACTACCTGATCTATACTACACTAACAATTTTGTTGAATATCTGAAACTGAGAAACATCTAAAATGATAAATGATTGACTCCTTGAGGAAGTGAACTATTTGCAATCTACATTATTGACAGTGATCCACCATAACAAAACAATCCAAAACCCGTCTCCACCTGACAACAAGCTTTACGCTCGCCTGGCACGCCCCGAGACAACCCCATTGCGTCGATGCAGACCCTGCGACTGTAGCTCAGCCGAGGAAGACTCCTCCTCTCCCTGGAAAGGCCCGAAATCCCAGGTCCCATTTTAGCCACCTGCAGGGCTGCGCCTCCCTGGGGAAAAACATAGGAAGGTTCACTCCGATGCACAAGTGAATACGTGCCAGTCCATTTGGCCAGTAAATGTGGGTGTCGCCTGTTCCTCCCACCACATGTCCACTTTGACCCGTCCTGGGTCACAGAAGTGGAGTCATATTGCCCTGAACAACTCGCTAAGGTGGTCACATTATGAATTGTACTATACCAAAACACTAATAGTGTAACCAGTTGGAGCATACCTTCTGTAGCAGGAATGAGGCTGGGAGGTCTACCAAGAGCAAGTGGAGGACAGTCAGCACGGATCTTGAAACAATAAGAAACATGAATACACTGCGAAAAGGGCTGGTCCTATATATGATAAAAAGACTACATTTTTGGAGAAAAAACCTACTTAAACCTCATGAAATTATCTGTCCATGCTGCAAGTACATTTAACTTGGTAAATTAAGATTCCTAAATTAAGATTTCTATATCGAAAAAAAGCAAGAACTTTAAGCTGGAAATACTTATGTTTAGAACAAACTACTTCATACAACCAATAAAAGTCAAATAGTATACAAATAAGTGAAAATGAAATTATATGTTCGTGCAAAAGGAATAAGCTTTATCCTGAAACTCGCTGATCTTGAAATAAGACCAAATTAATCTTACAAGTAGGACAAAAAGTTCTTCTAAGAAAATCTACTCATAATAATAATTTACCCACTCAGTAAATACATTTTTGCTGACATTAATTTCAGCTTCTACCTGCTTCCTAGCGGTACTCAACCCTGAAATGGAATGTCAGCTATTGCCTACGAGCCTACGAGTACAACTAAACTCTGAAAACTCATTTCAGCTTCAGCCCATCGATGGAACCCGGCGCATTAACCTCAGCTTCTACCTGCTAATACACTCCTGATCAAAATCTTAAGACCAGTTGAAAAATGCCTAGAATTTGCATTTTGCACATTTGGATCTTAATGAGGTTTTAAGTAGAGCTACAATACGCAATATGGGTTTCGTACATTATAGTGATGTAATTTATCTTATTTATGATGTATTGTGTAAAACTAAGACATGAACAACATCAAATTAAAAGCACACAATGAATGCCGACCCACCATCCACCAGTTTAAGTTCCAGCCAAGTGTTTCCAGAGAGATGATTACATGGCTGTTTGACGTGTGTGGTAAAAGGCAGTGTGCTAGCATGAATTAACTTGAGACAAATGTGCAGTGGACAATGGACATGCGTCAAGTGACACGGATGTAACAGAGAATCCGGCCACTTTTCAAAATAAAACGTAAAAAATAACGGAAATTATTTTATCTTTTTCTGCGGCCCGGTACCAAATGGCCCGCAGCTCTGTACCGCGGGGGACTGCGGATCACTGCTCTATGGGATTTAAACGAGGGGAACATGCAGGATGGTCCAAAAGAGTGATGTTATTCTCCCTGAAGAAGTCCTTGGTCAAGCCAGCATTGTGAACTGCAGTGTTGTCCTGTTGAAGAACCCAGCTGGTACCACACACACGAGGGCCCTCAGTCATGAGGGATGCCCGCCCCAACATCTGCATCCGTTTGACGACCCCGCACCACCTGAAGCTCCGGTGTTCCACTGAATGAAAAAGCACCCCAGACCATGATGGACCCCCCTCCACTGTGCCGGGTAGAAAACATCTCAGGTGGGATCTCCTTGTCATGCCAGTAACGTTGGAAGCCATCTGGACCGTCAAGGTTACATTTTTTCTCATCAGAGAATAAAACTTTGTTCCACCTTTCAATGTCCCATGTTTGATGAGGTCTTTGAATTTGTTTTTTAAACCCTTCTTCCGGCTCAGCGCAGGTGTGACGTTTTTGGGTCGACCACTTGACTTTTTTGTTCCATAATGCTCAGGATCTTTCCAAAAATGTAGAATGACTGATTTCCTGCTCCCAACCTCAGCAGCCATGGCACGCTGCGAGAGGCCTTGCTTATGCAGCTCCACAATCCCACCACGTTGGAAAAGAGAAAGCTTCTTAGCTTCACCATCAGGAGGGCATGACAGTGGGAATGATGACACTACATCAACATTTGGAGCACATTTGGGCTTTTATAGCCTGTGGTCTTAAACTTTTGATCAGCTTTCAGTTGAATTGTTGTTTTCAGTCAATGACTTTTTCAAAATGCTTGTTGTCTCACCGCCCCTTCTTGTTTTGCATATTGTAGCTCTACTTAAAACCTCATTAAGATCCAAATGTGCAAAATGATCATTCTAGCCATTTTTCAACTGGTCTTAAGATTTTTATCAGGAGTGTATATGCCACTACACGGTATTGCGTAATCAGCGCTGGAAACTTATGCCAGCCTTTTTCCCAGCCAGTCAGCCCTGTAGTGACACGTGACCAAATGTGCGTATGAAAGATGTTATGATTTGAATTAGACCAGTCCAGGGTGTGCCCTGCCTCTCGCCCGAAGTCAGCTGGGGTTAGGCTGCAGCATACCCACGACCCTAGTGAGGATAAGCGGCATAGAAGATGGATGGATGGATGGTCAGATCAGTCGCTGTCCGCCATAGGCCAAGCTCCAGTCAGCCAAGGAGTCCCACTTCTGACACTAAAGTTATTTCTTAAGAAAAGAGAAAGCCTGAAATAAAGACAGGGAGTTATTTCTGTTTCAAAATAGGTCTGACAACATACAGAAACATACAGCGTGCACAGTGTGCATGGCAGCAGTTTGCAGATGTCCTCCCCGCGGCTTGGGGGCACAGCACTCTTTCTCCGAGGATTTGCTGCCCCGTGGGTGTCGGCTAGAGCGGTGTGGTGGATTGCCTTGCTGCTCGCCCATTTTCCCGACTGCTTGCTCATTTGCTGGCTTTCCTCCTTTCTTGCTCCTTTGTTTGTCTGCTGGTATCATCCTGCCCGTGGAATGGGGGGAAGGCTGGGGTTTTCTTGCTCCCGCGGCTTGGGATCTGGGTTGTGGGCCTGGGACCCCAGGGTCCCATACTCCACTGCGCCTCGGGTCCCCTGCTCCGGTGTTGGGTGGACGACCACGGTTTGTGTGTGTGTGTGTGCTTTCATTTATTTATTTTTATCTATTTATTTTATTGATTATCCTGTTTTTTTAATCATTAAAATTGTTTTTGAAATAGTGATATTCGGGGGTTTCCTCCATGGGGGAAGGTGCTGGGTGTTCCATCCCTGCCACCCGGGCCTACGTCAGGTGAGGGGGGTTGGGATGGGGGGAGGCGATACCGCCTTTGTCCCTGGGCGGGGCAGTCCTGTGTTGGGGGTCAGGCATTTAGTGGCCGAGGGTGGGCCGGGCTCCTGGTGGTGTTGCTCCTGGTGGTGAGCGACACTTCCCTTTTATCGGAGGTTCTAATGGAAGGAGAGGATTAGACCACTACTCCGCCCAGTCTTAGTGTAAGGAACCAATAGAAGGAGGGTGTTGGCACACCAATTCCGCCCACTCTTACTGTATTTAAGGCCTAGGCTACCAGCACTTATTAGTTCGCTGACGAAGCTCTTCGGATGAGGAGCGAAACATCCGACACCTTCTTCACAGAAGTACAGATAACGTCTCAAGAAGCCTTTCCCTCGATGGACAACTCCTGTACGACTGAGAGCCTACACAGACGCATTGCTTTCTTGGGTGCGGTTTTTATACCTTTCCACCCTTTGGCGTCATAGCACCAACTTTCTCACAACAACTTGGTCCAGCATTTCCTGGAACCGTGGTGTCACAGCACCAACTTTCTCAGAACATTAATGTGTTTCAGCTCTTCCTGGAACACAAAAGATCGTGGAAAAAGGTCGCTTTCCCACTCAGCAGTGATATCAAACATATGCATGCACAAATGTGAAATGCATGCGTCGCTGCTTCCCACAGCAAGCAGCGCTTCCTCAAAATAACTTGTGTATGTGTATGTGTATGTGTATGTGTATGTGTATGTGTATGTGTATGTGTATGTGTATGTGTATGTGTATGTGCAAGTCCCTAACAATGCATCAAACTAAAACTAGGTGAAGGTTCATCTAACTTATGTGTTCATAAATGTGGTTTCTCATGACTTCACTTTGAGCAAGCATAACAGATAAAAGAAGTAAATGTTTCCCTCCAATGAGCATAGCCATCTTTCAATAACCATCGCTTATACATATATGTACATGTCAGTATAAACATAACCTCGTTTAACAAGGCGAGGTTGACCGTTATTATACCCAATTGCATAGCCATAAGCACAATCGTACTATACAGTTCCTCCTTTATGTCATGTAACCCTCCTATGTCTGCCCATAATGGCCATATGTGTCTTTTTTATTTTCATTAAAGACAATGGTATGTTATGGCGTCATAATCAACAGGTATACATGTTGTATATGATAGCGAATGGTTACCTTTTCATTCCTATCGTCGCCAGTCACCCCTGGCTGGGACCCTAGACAGGTGCCAACATTCCGGGTCAGAATGTACCTGGACACGTGCGACAATTAAGAGGTAGTGTCACTCTCCTCCAGTCACTTGCGTGACCTCATTGCCGGATGCCTTTTAAGGTCATGCCCAGGACCTGGTCCTTTCACAACAGTCAAAAAGTTCACAACACCCCGCAGTACCCCCTCTGCTTTCTTTTCTTTTCTTCTCTATCCCCTCCTACTCCCATCCAGCCGCTCCAAATTTGCATTACAACAAAACATCAAATTAGGTCAAATAAATTCTGTATACCAGCGGAAGAGCATGTAGGCAAAAATTAATTTACCGAGTGGGTAAATAATTATTACAAGTAGATTTTAGAATAACTGTTTGCATTGATGTCTATTGATTGAATTATAGTTGAGTGCCTTAAAATAAGTACAGTATAGATTTAACTGTTGAATCAATTAATCTAATAACTTAGTGAATGATTACAAGTAGTTTATAGAAATAATGCTTTATTAAGTAATTAGCTAAGTAGATGAACATCTGTTTAAGTGTGTCAAAGGTTAAACAGAAATACAGTCGCGTGGTGCTCACAAATAGTATACAACAGCTTGCACCATCAGGGTCAGCAGCCAGATGTGGTCCAGAATGTAGTAGGCACTATCACCGGTTGGCGTCACTCCACTTTGTCAAGGAATCCGTGAGAAAGTTAACGTTGGAGAGACTGGCGCCAATGGTCTGAGCAAAACAAATATAAAACGGCAGATGGGACTATCGATTGGGACACTCTCTCATACATCCGGAGGATCAGGGAACCAATGTGAGTGATCTTTCCTTCTCATAACTGGAGATTAACGAACACGTAAGGGGGAGGTGAAATTGGCTTAATGAATTTTCCAAAGTGGTCCTTTTACATTTAGTAGGTTGTGAAGGATTTCATCTCCAACAAGTACTGTATGTCACATATTTCCCTGGCAGAGCAAATCACGTAAGGACATTTAGATCAATATCTGCCCTAATGGCTGGACAGGACAAAAAAAAAAATTCAAGAATTGAAGCTCTACAAAAGGCTCTTAAAAGTAGTTCACTTCATAAGATAATGTGTTACCTAAGTTATACCTGTAAACTATTAATTTTCCCATCACACCACGCTAACTTGCGGCTGGCACCTCCTGAGTGTCTACTCCCACAGAGAAGAAAAAAAAGGCAATTCTCACTCAATTACCCTCACACACTGATTGTTTCGGCTTGCTTGTATCGTTGCACCTTGCACTTTTGGACAGACCGCACTTTTGGACACACTGCCATGTCTTCAGCGATTGTCGAAGCTTCGACAATAAAATAGACAAAAGGTAATTTGTCTATTTCAAAAAGGGCCCTTCCGTGAATCACCACCTTACCGTGGTGGAGGGGTTTGTGTGCCCGAGTGATCCTAGGAACTATGTTGTCTGGGGCTATATGCCCCTGGTAGGGTCTCCCAAGGCAAACAGGTCCTGGGTGACGGGCCAGACCAAGAGTAATTCAGAAGACCTTTATGAAGAAACACATGAGGAGAGACTGCACCTTGCCCGGACGTAGGATACCGGGGCCTGCGCCTGGGGGTCGGGCTCTCACCTGCCCGGCCGGGCTCAGCCCGAACAAGCCACACGGGATCTCCCCCCCGTAGACCCACCACCTGCAGGGGCAAGCATAAGGGTCCGGTGCATTGCGCTTTGGGTGGCGGTCGAGGGCGGGCGCCTAGGCGACCTGGTCTTCGACGGCCAAATCTGGTTCTTGGGACATGGAATGTCACTTCTCTGGCGGGGAAGGAGCCCGAACTTGTGAGAGAGGTGGAGACATTCCGACTAGATATAGTCGGACTCACCTCGACCCACAGTTTGGGTTCTGGATCCAAACTCCTCGAGAGGGGCTGGACCTTGTTCTACTCTGGAGTTGCTGCCTTCGGGTTGGAGAAAGGGTCCTGACTGTCGTTTGTGCGTACGTGCTGAACGGCAGTTCAGGGTACCCAGCCTTCTTGGAGTCCATCAGAGGGGGGCTGGAGAGCACCCCAACTGGTGACTCCGTCGTGTTGCTGGGAGACTTCAACGCCCATGTTGGCAATGACAGTGTGACCTGGAGGGGCGTGATTGGGAGGGACGACCTCTCCGATCTGAACCCGTGCGGTGTGTTGTTGTTGGACTTCTGTGCGAACCACAGTTTGTCCATCACAAACACCATGTTCGAACATAAGGATGTCCATAAGTGCACATGGCACCAGGACACCCTAGGCCGCAGGTCTATGATCGCCTTTGTTATCGTATCATCAGACCTGCGTCCGCATGTTCTGGACATGCGGGTAAAGAGAGGGGCTGAGCTGTCAACTGATCACCACCTGGTGATGACTTGGATTAGATGGCGGGGGAGGATGCCGGACAGACCCGGGAGACCCAAACGTGTAGTGAGGGTGTGCTGGGAACGTTTGGCAGAGTCTGCTGTTTGTCGAGTCTTCAGCTCTCACCTCCGGCAGAGCTTCGCCTGCATCCCGGGGGAGGACGAGGATATTGAGTCCGAATGGGCTCTATTCCGTGCCTCCATTGCTGAGGCAGCCGATCGGAGGTGTGGCCACAAGGTGGTTGGTGCCTGTCGTGGCGGTAAGCCCCGAACCTGATGGTGGACACCAGAGGTCGGGGCTGCCGTCAAGCTGAAGAATGAGTCCTATTGAGCATGGATGGCTTGTGGGACTCCTGAAGCAGCTGATAGGTACCGGCAAGCCAAGCGGCACGCGGCACGCGGCACGCGGCTTCGGCGGTGGTCGAGGCAAAAACTTCGGTGAGGTTATGGAACACGACTTTCGGTCGGCCTCGAAGAGGTTCTGGCAAACCGTCCGGCGCCTCAGAAAGGGGAAGCAGTGCCCAGTCCACACGGTTTACATTGGGGACGGGGGCCTGCTGACCTCGACTGAGGATATAGTTGGGTGGTGGAGGGAATACTTTGAGGCCCTTCTCAATCCCACTGACATACCTTCCATAGAGGAAGCAGAGGCTGAGGACACGAACGCGGACAGTTCATCACTGTGGCTGAGGTATCCGGGGTAGTCAAAACGCTCCCCAGTGGCAAAGCTCCGGGGGTGGACGAGTTTCGCCCTGAATTCCTCAAGGCCCTGGATGTTGAGGGACTGTCTTCGCTGACACGTCTCTTCAACATTGCGTGGAAGTCGGGAAAATTACCTCTGGATTGGCAGACTGGGGTGGTGGTCCCCCTTTTCAAAAAGGGTGACCGGAGGGTGTGTTCCAACTACAGGGGGATCACACTCCTCAGCCTCCCTGGGAAAGTCTATTCCAGGGTGCTGGAGAGAAGGGTACGACCGTTAGTCGAACCTCGGCTACAGGAGGTGCAATGTGGTTTTCGTCCTGGTCGCGGAACACTGGACCAGCTCTACACCCTTGCAAGGGTACTGGAGGGTACTTGGGAGTTTGCCCAACCGGTCTACATGTGCTTTGTGGACCTGGAAAAGGCATTCGACCGTGTCCCTCACGGTGTCCTGTGGGGGGTGCTCCGGGAGTATGGTATTGTTGGCGCGCTACTACGTGCCATTCGGTCCTTGTACAACCGGAGCAGGATCCTGGTTTGCATTGCTAGCAGTAAGTCAAGCCTGTTTCCGGTGAACGTTGGCCTTCGCCAAGGCAAAGCTCTCAATTTACCGTTCGATCTATGTTCCCACCCTCACCTATGGTCATGAGCTTTGGGTCATGACCGAAAGAACGAGATCGTGGATACAAGCGGCTGAAATGAGTTTTCTTCGTAGGGTAGCGGGACTCACCCTAAGAGATAGGGTGAGGAGCTCGGTCATCTGGGAGGAGCTCAGAGTAGAGCCGCTGCTCCTTCACATCGAGAGGAGCCAGCTGAGGTGGCTCGGGCATCTAGTCCGGATGCCTCGTGGACGCCTCCCTGGTGAGGTGTTTTGGGCTACTGTATGCTGTGTCATTTAGACGTGTGTGTGTGTGTGTGTGCATGTGTGTACTGCTTCATGATGTCAGAAAGTACAGTAATAGTCTGAGCTGCAGTTTTGATGTGATTTCCGATTATTTATTGTTAAGCTTGATGTTTTGCTGGAGGTTATTACATAATTCGTGTTCCTTTTTACTATTTTGAAATGTTTAAAAAGTAAAGATTTAAATTGTAAATGTACAACACTGGACTTCTTATGTATTGGATCAGTTTGAACTCAAAATTAGGAATGTTGAACAAGTTAAAGTGACAAGCTTCTGTCAATAAATCTACAAGAACACGGCTGGAGTTGAGGTGATCAAGCGTCTTCTACCACTTTGTCAAGCTCCCGCAGGCTTCGAATCAGGAGAACTTGCAACATGCAGCAGAAAGCAGACATACCGCGCAAGAAGCCTCAAAAGGCGTTTCTCCTACCGGCAGACACCATCCTCTCCACCTTGATCCTTGGACTCATCTTCATCACCATGGTACCGGCACGAGCTAACGGCCTGCAGAATCTGCCAGAACATGTGAACAAGCCGGACAGTGCAGAAGTAAACATCAACACAACTGCATACTTTATTTGCATACGTCAGGGGGGACTTTTTGACTTGCGGGCCACATTGGGTTAACAAATTTGGCGGAGGAGCCGTCTATATGTAGGTGGTCATCGACATGCTTGCTCACGGCGCAACAAAACAAAGACACAGCACGACCACAGCACGTTAACGCGTCACATAAACCAACTACTGCTACTACGTGGGTGATAAACAACAACTAAGCCCTAAACATAACATGTAACTTAAAACTGTTGTTTCCCAACGCCCGCAATGCATGCTGGGTAGTCCAGCATTGCATAACAAGAGTATGTTAACTCCTCCTTGTTTACTTCTCTGACAACCTCCTCAACATGTTTCGCAATCTAGCAAAAATGTGACTAACACGGCAAAATGTTGGGAGAAAGAGTACCACAAGCTACCCAGCATGCCTTGCGGCAGAAATATATGGGTGTCTTTTTGTCAGTGGTATTGAGTGTAGGTGAGTATTTGTACTTTGTGCGTCGTGTGTTGTCTTTGGACTGATTTTTTGTCCAAGCTGCATGTTGCCAGCTGCAATTTCAATCTTAAAGGTTTATGATGTGGCCCACAGGCCGCAGTTTGCCCACCCCTGGCATACATTGACAGGAAATACTGCAGTATTACCCACTACATGTACTCCTACAGACACCTGCGGATCAGCCAGACACAGACACTGTAAACCTCATTTGCATACACGGACAGGAAGTACTGTACTATTACCCTCTACATGTACTCCTACAGGATCCGGACGCACACATGCTGCACAAGCTGGACACTTCAGAAGCAAAACTGAAGGTAAAACACACCTGCATACTTAATGTGCATACACAGACAGGAAGTACTGCAGTATTACCCACAACATTGCAGGTTCTGGAAGCGCGCATACAGGCTCAGGAAGCAGTCATGCTGGAAAAGCTGAGCAAGCTGGAGCGGGACATCGACGAAGTAAAACTTAAGGTAAAAACGCACATGGATACTTTATTTGCACACACAGACAGGAAGTACACGAGCAGCTGCATCAAGCATTGAGAGGAGGCTCCACCTTAGCAGTCACCCTAATGAGAACGAGTGGTATAGAAAATGGATATTTAAACCAGAATACAAACAATGACGCTCTTTTAGTGCAAAATAGGTTTTTATGCATATTTATTATATGTCTCATATCTGTCACGTACATCAACTCTATAAAGTAGAAACATGACAAAGTAAATATTTAGTGTAGTGTAGTAGCAGTGATGTAATCAGCGGAAAGAGACAGAATGACCCGAGTGAGTACGGCTCTGGTACTGCACGACAGCATTACCCACAACACGTACTCCTGCAGGCACTGGAAGCACGCATACTGGACAAGCTGGACAAGGACACCACAGAAGCAAAATATAAGGTGTAAATATGCATGGATACTTTATTTCAATACATAGACAGGAAATACTACAGTATTACCCACAACATGTACTCCTACAGGAGCTGAAAGAACGTGTGGAGCGGCTGTATGAGGTGGCAGGTAAGTGGGAAAGAGCAAAGGTCATCATAGGAGTGGAGTTGACCTATGACCTGACACCTGATGTGTCATCCTGCAGACAAACGTAAGGTGGGCTTCTCAGCATCACAGGGCGACATCAAGAGGGGTGACAAGGTGGTCTTTGGCGCTGTGTACGCCAACGTGGGCGACACCTATAACAGCACCACAGGTAGGATGCCACCTACTGAGTCAGCAAAACTGGGGATGGGGGGGCCACTAACAAAGGTGTGATTTCTCCCGTGCAGGTGTCTTCACAGCCCCCTGCAAGGGCCTCTACTTCTTCACCCTGACCTACCACAAGAAAGATGGGAACATTGATCTCGGCATGGATCGGAAGAAGGAGAATGAGGATAGCAAGTGGATCCTGGGGGTGGTAGACTACACCTATCACAATCACCACAGTGCCACCAGCAGCAGGATCATAGAACTGGAGAAGGGAGAAACCGTGTTTGTCACGCCTTACGATGGCCATAACTTAGAGACGACTAAACTGTCTGGACATTGCGTTTTCAGCGGCTTCCTCATTACTCCCATGTAGGGTAGACGTGGGCGCACCCATCCATGATATTATCAGTCATACCAGGCAGGGGTGTAACGATTTGTTTCAGTAACAATTTGATTTGGATCACGATTCATGGTTGCCGATACGATTCACGAAACAATGCAGTAACTTTAAATGGATTCAGTAACTTCTTAGCCAAAAATTCAAGCGGTGGGACTGAGAAATAAATGCCTGGATACTGGACAGTGCAGGTGGGGTTTCCTAGATTCCCCTGGTTTTTTGTAAGGGAGTCAGGTATAAATGAATTATGAATAGAAACAAACAAGTCAACAACAATGAATGGCAAATGCATTCACATTTTATTTGAATCAAGTGCAAGCAACACTTCAGCTTGAATTTACAATGAATGAATGAACAGGTTGAATTCAATCAATTCTATCTGATCAGATGACTTTAATTTGGTACCTCATTCACTTCTCCACCCCAAGTATTAAAGAAGTTAGAATCAATTTCATAGCGGGAAATAGCGCCTTTGGTTCCCATTGCTTGAACATTGAGTCAAGACAAAAGCTGTGATGGACCCACGGACCTTGGCAAGTACAACCCTACTACAAAATATATACTTACTTAGGCTGTGAAATTTGTTTTAAAAGTCACCAGAGTAGCCATTCACATTGATCATCACATTGATCATCACAAAGTCCAAGGAAATCAAGTGTCATAATTTTCACGTAGGCCTCGTACTCTGAATGCAGCAGCACACTGTATTGGTTTCCACGCCACACTACAAATTGTGCGTACACAATCATTCCGGGCCAAAATGAACATATTTCGCACCATCAGATTTGAATGAAATTTCATCTGCAGACGGATATTAAAGTGAATTTATATCCTACTATTACTTTTCTCTTGTCCTGAGTTTGAAGAGCTTAAAGTTGGACTTAACGAATGTGGTCCAACACTCGACACATTTTGATACAAAATTGAAGAGGAAGACGTAATCTACCTGACAAACATGGATAGGAATGAAAATTGTTGGAGATTAAATTCTCCACAACCTACTAAAGGTCAAAGGACCACTTCAGAAAATGAATGAAGCCAATGTCACCTCCCCCTTACGTGTTTGTTCATCTCCAGTTATGAGAAGGAAAGAAGACTCACACACTAGATTAGATTTACAAAATGTATTGAAAAATAAGTCAGACAGTAAAATTGGCAGATCTGGCGCTCCGGACTGATTCTCTTCTCTTCCCGTGGATGCCTTCCATCTCCACTCCGAAGGAAGAGAGACAGGTCCCGCTCGATGGTCCCCTCTGCCGTTTTAGAATTGTTTTGCTCAGACCATTGGCGCCAGTCTCTCCAAACATATCTTTCTCCTGGATTCTTTGACGAAGCTTGTGTGACAACAGCAGGTGATAGCCGTCTCCTTCGCTGACCCGAGAACACTTTTCCTGCACATATCAGCACATGTTTTTCCCCAGCCATCTCAAGGCTCAAGTTGTTTGTGCTTCCCTATCTGGCTGCTGGTCCCGGCTGGCCTTCACTATGTGTGAGCTCTTGCTATTATTACAAGTTAACCTTTGACACACGGATTCACACGTCACAATGGACGGATTCCAGCTGGTACGAGTGGACAGGAATGCAACGGAGAGCGGTAAGAAGAAGGGAGGGGGAATCGCTGTGTTTGTGAATGACAGATGGTGCCACCCGGGACACATCTGTGTGAAGGAGCAACTGTGCACCAGAGACGTGGAACTGTTAGCGGTTAGCATGCGGCCGTACTACCTTCCGAGGGAGTTTTCACATGTTATTGCTATGACTGTGTACATCCCCCCCTCAGCGGTCGCTGCTGCAGCTATAGAGCAGATCCACACCATCGTCTCTCAACTTCAGAACCAGCACCCCCAATCCCTCCTCCTCATCTCCGGTGACTTCAATCATGCTTCCCTGTCCTCTGCTCTTCCCACCTTCACCCAGTATGTCAAATGCCACACTAGAGACAATAAAACTTTGGACCTCCTGTATGCAAACATCAAGGATGCATACACCTCATCCCCCCTCCCCCCGCTGGGTCATTCTGATCACAACCTCGTCCATCTCGTCACAGACTACACTCCAGTAGTGAATAGACAACCCCCTGTGAAGAGGCCTGTGAAGCAGTGGTCTGAGGAGAGCAGTGCTAGGCTCAGAGACTGCTTCCAGACAACAGACTGGGAAGCGCTCTGTAGTCCCCATGGCAGTGACGTTGACAGCATGACGCACTGCATCACAGACTATATCAACTTCTGTGTGGAGAACACTGTGCCCTCCAAGTTGGTGCGGTGTTTTCCCAACAACAAACCCTTGGTGACCTCTGAGATTTAAGGCCCTGCTGAACAAGAAAAAGAGGGTCTTCAACTCGGGGGACAAGGAGGAGCTGTGCAGAGTCCAGAGGGAAGATAAGGAAGGGGAAGGACTGCTACAGGAGGAAACTGGAGAAGCGGCTGGAGGAGAATAATGATAGGGAAGTCTGGAGAGGCCTGCAGACCATCACAGGCCATGGTAAAGGAGTGGGAAGAGACCAAGCCAGTGGGGACAAGATCTGGGCAGATAAACTCAATCTGTTTTTCAACAGATTTGAGTCTGCCCCCCCTCCCTCCCCTACCAACTCACGACTCTTCACCCCCACATCCCCATCCCAGCCATCCTCTACTCCCCTCTCCATAACTGATGATCAGGTGAGTCAGCTGAGGAAGACCAAGGCAAGGAAGGCCCCGGGACCGGACGGCATCAGCCCCAGAATCCTCAAGGACTGTGCGGACCAGCTCTGTGGAGTTCTCAGGCACTTGTTCAACCTCAGCCTGAGCCTGGAGAAAGTCCCGGCCCTGTGGAAGACCTCCTGTGTGGTCCCGATCCCAAAGACACCGCGTCCCAAGGAGCCTAACCACTTCAGGCCTGTTGCCTTGACCTCTCACCTGATGAAGACCATGGAGAGGATTATCCTGCAGCACCTGTGACCCCTGGTGGGCACTCAGCTGGACCCCCTGCAGTTTGCTTACCGGCCTCGAATCGGAGTGGACGACGCAGTGATCTACCTGCTGCACAGATCACTGCTACACCTGGAGGACAGCGGGAGCACTGTGAGGGTCATGTTTTTTGACTTCTCCAGTGCCTTTAACACCATCCAGCCGTCACTACTCAGAGTGAAGATGGAGAGTGTGGGAGTAGACCAACACCTGACTGCATGGGTTATAGACTACCTCACCAACAGACCACAGTATGTGAGGCTCCGTCACTGGGTATCTGACATGGTACTCTGCAGCACAGGTGCCCCTCAGGGTACGGTGCTCTCCCCTTTCCTCTTCACCCTCCACACCTCGTACTTCACACATAACTCCACACAGTGTCACATCCAGAAGTTCTCCGATGACACAGCCATCGTTGGTTGTGTTTCAGAGGGGAATGATCTGGAATACAGGACGGTCATCAGGGACTTTGTCAGCTGGAGTGAGCTTAACCAGCTGCAGCTCAACACCAGCAAGACAAAGGAGATGATCATTAACTTCCAGAGGAAAACTTCTCACTTCACACCGGTGAACATCCAGGGAGCGGACATAGAGTTGGTAGACAGCTACAAATTCCTGGGTGTTCACCTTAACAACAAACTGGACTGGTCCGTCAACACCCACGCCCTCTACAAGAAGGGCCAGAGTCGCCTCCACCTGCTGAGGAGACTGAGGTCCTTTGGTGTGTGCAGGACTCTTTTACGGACCTTCTATGACTCTGTGGTGGCCTCAGCCATCTTCTATGCTGTGGGCTGCTGGAGAGGGGGCAGCACGGACAGGGACAGGAGCAGCATCAATAATCTGATCAGGAGAGCGAGCTCTGTCCTGGACGGTCCTCTGGACTCCGTGGAGGAAGTGGGGGAGAGAAGGATGTTGGCTAAGCTGACATCCATCATGGACAACACCTCTCACCCGCTACATGACACTGTGGGTTCCCTTAGCAGCTCCTTCAGCAGCAGACTGTTACACCCACGGTGTAAGAAGGAGAGGTTCCGCAGGTCCTTCATACCGACCTCTGTCAGGCTCTACAACACCTGCACCACCTGAACCATGTTGTAGTCACTATGTATTCTTTACTTGCGTATCTTGCTTGCTGCTGTAACAAGTAAATTTCCCCGCTGTGGGATAAATAAAGTACAAATACAAATACAATACAAATACACACCTGCACAGTTGTTCATCTACACAGCTAGTTATTTAATAAAGTATTATTTCTATAAACTTGTCATCACTCACTCAGTTATAAGATTAATTGATTAAACAGTTACATCTACACTGTATTCAACAATAATTCAATCAATAAATGTCAGGGTTCACTTCCTTTCCCTGCTACCTGTTATTCCCTGCCTTCTCTTGGGCGTATTCTTTCCCGTTTCAGGAGCTCTTTCTCCGGCTGGAGGCGGGACTACTGGGCGCACCTGTCTCTGATGAGCCAGCACTGCACTTTGTGCTACATACACGGACAGCGATTTTCTGGCTCTCTGGACCTGACACCTTCATTACAGCTTTGGTCGACCTCCTTTCCCAATTCTGAGGTGCAGTTCACCCAGCGTCTCCCAAAAGGTGTGCCCAGTGCTTCCAGCCCTCCAGGCGAGCTCTCCTTCCTCACTCCTAAGTGTGTCCTTCATGGTGCCTTTTTGTTCAGCCTTGTGATTCCCGCACCATCGCCTTTTGTTGTGCTTACGCTTAATTAAAAGACTTGCTTACCTGTCCATCTGCCTCCTGCCTCTGCGTCTGGGGTCCAACGCCCGCCGAACATAACAAATAAACATCAATGCAAACAGTTAAAAAATCTAAATCTAAAATCTTCTTGTAATAATTATTTACCCATTCAACTAACAAGTTAATAAAACAATATTATCCTCCAAAATACACTCCGATATAAAAAAAAAATAAATTTTAAGGACGTCTACAGGGACGCGCACGCTCAGTGTCAGATTCTTGCATTGCTAAAATACGGGAATTGTACACAACGGTGGCCTTTACATGCCGTCATCCTTGCGCCCGAATCAACTCACTCACACGAGCGACGTTTAACGTCTTTCTGCTTTATTTCCTAGTATCCATGCAATCGATTGATTACCTTTTTAAACGATGTTAGTAGTAGTAGTAGTAGTACTTTATTAATCCCACAGCAGGGAAATTCATCTGTTACAGCAGCAAGCAAGATACACAAGTAACGAATGCATAGTCATAGACAATGCATGCAATGCATAGTGACATAGTGAATACAAAATGGTTCAGGTGTTGTAGAGCCTGATAGCGGTCGGTATAAAGAACCTGCGGAACCTCTCCTTCTTACACCGTGGGTGTAACAGTCTGCTGCTGAAGGAGCTGCTAAGGGAACCCACAGTGTCATGTAGCGGGTGAGAGGTGTTGTCCATGATGGATGTCAGCTTAGCCAACATCCTTCTCTCCCCCACTTCCTCCACGGAGTCCAGAGGACCGTCCAGGACAGAGCTCGCTCTCCTGATCAGTCTATTTATCCTGCTCCTGTCCCTGTCCTGTTAGATTGATATATGTCACCTGGAATGGCAACTTGCTGAACACAGATCGATGTAGCTGGATCATAGGAATATACTGTAAATGTACTACTAGGGCAGTATCGGTATGGGATGGATGCTAGCATGAGGAGGTATAATGTCTAGGTGGGTTTTCTTGTGTGTATGTGCATTACATCTTGCCTGCTTCCTGCGTTGAGCATGTAAGCCACGTGACACGTATGTTTGGTTAGGTTTAGCTGTTAATGTTAGCATGACAATTTCTATACCAATTGTGACATATGTATACTTTTTTTAAAGTTTCTGAAACTGCTATTTGATGTTCTTCTACTTGGTTATTAATCTTGAGAGTTGCAAACAGTCAATTTTAAATGTTTGCATTGTTTGACAAATGTCTGCGTTGCTAGTGTATGTTTTCCTTTGATCATTCTACAAATGTCCTCTGGAATCAATAAAGTTTGAAGTTGACTAGCATGTTGTGTCACTGCTTACCTTATTTCACAGTTAGCTAGGCACTAAGGTCAGCAAAGGCTTTTTGGCTTTGTTGTCATGTCATCTCTGTGACGTGTGAAGCCTTCCTTTTATTTCGATATCACAAAAGCGGCACAGAAAACAAGTGATTATCATCCATCTGCTCCATAGAGACATCAACCTATACAACGTACTCGTAAAGATGAGGCGTAAAAGGTTGGTGTGTGTGACCTTGACATGTGTGCAGTGCTGTGAATGGCCAAGGGAGTCACATCATTTGACACTGCACATCTATAAGATCATTAGGGTAAAAAAAAAAAAGACGGTAACAAACCAGTCACATTCAGCTTTACTTCAAAAGTGTCAACTGTAATTAATTTAAGACATCAGGCCTCAGCCTACTATACATAGTATAGTATACTCTGCTATTGTCTACTGTATTGGGTAATAGGAGTGTAAAGGTGACTATAGGGGTGTTATTTCATGTCTAGAGGGCTCTAATCATGTTAAAGAGCATATTTAAATTGTCATAAATTGTTTTTCTATGTCTTATCTTCTCTTATTATGTCTACTATATTGAGTATTAGGGGTATAAAGGTGACTATCGAGGTGGTATTTCATGTCTAGAGGGCTCTAATCATGTTAAAAAGTGTATTTAGAAGGTGGTAAACAGGTTTTCTATGTCTTATTTTCTCTTATTATGTCTACTATATTAGGTAATAGGAGTGCAAAGGTGACTATAGGGGTGTTATTTCATGTCTAGAGGGCTCTAATCATGTTAAAAGGTAGAATGTAGTCAACAGGGTTTCTATGTCTTATATGATATATTGGGTAATAGGAGTGTAAAGGTGACTATAGGTGTGTTATTTCATTTCTAGAGGGCCCTCGTTCTGGAGGGTTTTACGAAAGCGTATTTAGAAGGTGATAAACAGGTTTTCTATGTCTTATTTTCTCTTATTATGTCTACTCTATTAGGTAATAGGAGTGTAAAGGAACATATAACATATATGAAGTACGGTTACTGACCATTCAAGTTCATAAATTAAAAAATTAAAAAATAAATATCACGGCACGTGACGTCGCAGAACTGCTGTAAAAATGTACACGCGACGGAAGTGACGTAGAACCGCGCATGTGCGGAACAGATGGTGTTTCCGGTATGGCTCCTGTCGTGACAGTATCTAAGGCCCAAGTCCGAGGAAGTCCTAACACCGTGGGATAGAAGCCACACAAAGTGGGTAATCACAGTGAATGAGAGATAAGCACTCGAAATTAAATATCGTCGATCAACTAAATAGGTAAGACCAGATGAGACTTGACTTTGATTGGTCATATTTAAATCACTTAGCAAGAGTTGCGAGCCACAGAGACTAGCTAGCTAGCTAGCTGTGGCTGCTAGCTAGCCGATACGGTGATTGTGCATGGTGGCTGTGTCAGTGTGCAAAATGCCTTGCACTCTTGTACGTTTTCATTCATTTTTGTGAATTCTTGAGAAACTCTTCGTTTTATTTTTATTTAGATATTGAGGTTTCTTCAGGTGTTTTTTTTTCTGCTAGCAAATGCTAGCGCGGCACGTTTGCTGCCGCCTGTGCAGTCAGTGTGTCGTTTAATCAAATATCATCACGTTTTTGCAACATCGTCGAGCGTGCAAACGGCGTTAGCGTGACCAGCCAGAAGAGCTATTATAACTTCTCATATTACCAATGTGAATCAATCCGTTTCCTAAACACGTCGAACATGTTTATATTACTTGCGTTGTTGTTTACTGTCAGCGCGGTCTGTATTACATGATTTCTCTTCCTGTTGACTTTAACAGCTTCATCATGAGCGTCATCGTTATGACAGTGTGAACAAGGTGTTCAATATCATTTAACAAGAAAACTTAAAAAAACCAAAAAAAAAAACCCAGGGAAAATTGAAAAATCTGCGCTCGTGACAAGAATCAAGCCAAAATATTACGTGAAAAAATGAATGACAAAAACTTTAGGAGGAAAAATAATGTCATTGTAATGGCAAAAAGTTGATATATTATATTTTGTTTCAACACCTGTGCGTAGGCCTGTCACGATAACAGATTTTGCTGGGCGATAATTGTCCTACCAATTATTGCCGATAAATGATATTATTGTCAACATTATTTTGAGACAATTTTTCCATGAATGTAATGATCACATATGGCCTCATAATGCCACTACATCGTGTCAAAAGCAATAAAGTTTAATTTCTTCGGAGTATTTAACATTTGGGACGTCAAGAGCTTTTTAAACTCTGTTTACGTTTCATGAGGATTTGTGGGAGTTTGGTCAATGTATGTATGGTGGATGCAGCAAAATGCGTTTGGTGCACAGTGCGGTGTTAGACGGCAGCCGAAATACAAGTTCCACCATTTTGTTTTTTCATGTCACAAAATGGCGATGCGCAAACGGGGTGATATTGACATCAGATAGCGTTTTCTACACAGCAGTCACCAAGAAAGTATTCCACACTGTTTCCTCTGTTTAACTTTGACATATTAACACTTATCCATTTCAAAATAAATACACTAGGTCCCCAACTTACGAACACAATTGGTTCCAGACGACCGTTCTTAAGTGGAATTGTTCTTAAGTAGGGGAAAAGGTAGTATTACCAATGATATAGGTACTACATGTACGTGTATACATATACAGTATATGTGTATGTATGTAAATATGAGTTTGGATGCAGTAGTAATATTAAACCAGGATAATTAATGAAAAAAACAATAATAAAAGTGATATAATAATACGTAATGATAAATGTTATTTACCTTTGAAGAGGAGTGGTCGAGCATACGTCGTTGTGGAGGAGGAGGAGATATTGGAAAAAAAGGACAAATGGTCGTCGCCGTTAGACTCTTCTAAAAGAGGTAGTGTTCTGTGGGTGGTGTAGAATTAAGCAGGCCTATTAACTCTTCATAAACTTTAATCACACGCTCTGTCCTGGTTGTACAATTTAGCTTTCCATTTAGCTTTACACTGTATCTCCCCAGCGTCTAACTCTTCCTCTGTTGGTCCCATTAGCACTGTCACAGTGCCCTCTACTGGTCAAGCATGTACAGTAGCAGTATATTGTATTGTATTGTACTTTATTAATCCCACAGCAGGGAAATTCACTTGTTACAGCTATAACAGTATATAAATACTGATTGAGCGACTACAAGGCAAAATAAAATAAAATATAGACCAGTCGGCTAGTGTTCGTATCTGCGAGTGTTCGCTAGTCGGGTGTTCGTAAGTTGGGGACCTAGTGTACATTGGAGCAACAACTCTCTGTTGTGTTGTTTAAGTTTTCATGAAATAATGCCGTATGTCGCTGTGACCACTAGATGGCAGTGTTTTGTGTGTGACGTGTTTTGTGGCGGCCTTTTTCAATGTTTCTTGTACAATTTTTTTCCTTATCATAAAACAAGAGTTTTATTGCAGTTGGTTGATGCCTCAGAGTATTTGTTTCTCCAGCAAATATTGTAATGTAAGAAGACTAATGGGCTGAGACTCCTGTGACGTCTACATCCGCTAACATTGGCCTTATTAGTACAATTTTGCTCGCCTCAAGAGGTGAGCATGTCTAGTGTATTACCTCGCCTGGAAATCTATCTCGCTTTTAGACAGGTATCATCATCAGGTCATTGTCTTTTTTTTTTTTTTTCAATTTTTTCCTTTCAATTTTTTTCTCCTTGTCCCCTCGGAGCCTCGTAGGTTCTCAAAATGTTGACACAGTGAAACTGGCACTTTCATAGTCGATTTTAAGATGAAAGCCTGGACCCCACCCGGTCCCAACCAGGTAATGAGTTTAGCATGGTGATACAGCTGCTTTAAAAGAGCACTACCTTCGCTGAACACACAAGTCAGACTCAACACGGCTCGCTAACAACCCACTAAAGTCTCTTCACAGAAGACCCCCTGAAAGTACTCTGTGTGAGCGCTCGCTTGCGCCTCGCTCACCTCAATCAACGTGCATGCATATGTCCATTTATTGCGGCTGGCAAAATGATCAAGTTTGTTTTTATTTATCGTGCGGTTAATGGATTTATTGATTATGGTGACATATTTATTAATATTGAATCCTACTCGGTGGAAATGTACTTATTGGGGCCAGGTGTGGAAGCGATTAATTGTGATAAACGAGGGATTGCTGTATATAACGTCTTATGTCAGTGGGACTTGCATGCTTTCATTTTTCGCTATGTGGCCATCATTGGAAAACCTATGGGCAACCCTGGACCAGACATGTAACATTCTTCCTAAAATGCAGGACGACAACAAAATCAGTGACATATGATGATCTAGCTTTACGATGCGTGTTATTAACAGTATTGATGAATACGTTTGAGTGGTATTGTTTGTTTTTTTTTTAAGAGTATGTCCAAAGTGCTTCCTTTCAAACTTTGCACTCCTAATTTAGTAGCCTGATTTTGCTTTTGCAGAGCTGCACACCGTCTTCAAAAAGCCTTTTGAAGATGTGGAGAGGTAAGATCTTGCGTCCTTTTCACATTAGACCACTTGCCATTTGTCTCCTCTAGGTTTAGCGTCCTTCCATTTGCCATGTCCACAGTCACTGCGTCTACATGCGCTACACAATAGATTTTGACGCAGGTGACCTTTTCACACAAAAGTGTGCAAACTTGGCAAAACCAACGCCACCAAAGGCTCCCTGATTGGCCGCTGTCTGCTCTGCCACCCACAAGTTCCATGTTGTACGCTTTAAAGCTCTCCTTTATGTTCCAAAACGTTGCGCGTAGGCATGTCACGATAACAAATTTTGCTGGGCGATAATTGTCCTAAAATTTATCGACGATAATCGATAATTTTGACGTTTTTTTTTTAAACCATATCATTTGGTTCATTATTAGTCAATGATCATTGTGTCATGTCACATTTGTGCCACTAGGTGGCATCGTGTACCTGAGGCATGGAAATCGCCTACTAGAACACTCACGAAGTCAAAAACCAATCTTACTCAAGGTGTCAAAAGAACTACACACAGCAACGTAATAGGTGGATCAAAACAGCCAAGAAAGTGAGTGAAAATGCAATGCAATTAGAAACGATTATTTTTGTGCTTTCTTTCATAATCGCGTCTGCTTGCTAACTGCTAACTTGCCCCCGCCTCCGCAACTGGGACAGAGAGGCTTCATAGCTGAGAAGATGCTTGCTCTCTTCTGTGTTCACTTCACATGGAGCCAATGCATACAGACACATGCAGAGTGAACCCTCCTGTCATCCAGCCTGTGTACCACAGAGAGACTAACACATGGAGCAGACGCGCATGCACGTAAATGTCCGCTTATCCAGGCCTCATAATTACCCGCCTCTTTTATTAATATGTTTGATAAATCGATGTATCCATTATCGTGACAGGCCTAGTTGCACGTAGTTTATCCCTGCTTTGGTTGCTTTGGTTGGGAACACGGGGGAAAAAGGTGAGAGCGATCTGTAGCGGTTATTTTTTTTGTTGGTAAATGATAGTATGCAATATTATCACCGCACGTCCGCATCTCTGTCAACGGCAACAAGGAATGGAGGACATGGCTGGGCCATGCAGGGACTCATTTGATTGGTCAGACAAATTCCACTGGCAAAAACGACCACGATTGGCCAAAATGTGCAGGGCATCAACGTGGTCATCCATCCGTCCATCCGTCCTTCCTTCCTTCCTTCCTTCCTTGGGTTAGAGGCGGGGTACACCCTGGACTGGTGGCCAGCCAATGGCAGGGCACATATAGACAAACAACCACTCACAATCACATTCATACCTATGGACAATTTAGAGTCTCCAATGAAGCTAACATGCATGTTTTTGGAATGTGGGAGGAATACCGAGTACCCAGAAAACCCACACACACGGGGAGAACATGCAAACTCCACACAGAAATGCCCAAGGGAGAATCCAACCCAGGTCTTCCCCATCTGCAGACTGTGTCGCCAACATGCTAACCACCAGACCTCCACGGTGTCTTAAAAAGTCTAAAATGCATTAGTTTCAATTTAGGCCTTAAAATGTCTAAAATGCTCTTAAAATCTCATAAAATGTCTCTGAACTATATCGCTTAGCCTAATGGAAATGCAGATGCGTATGTCATGTGAACAGTTTACCTAATGAGCTTCTAACGAAACGACCTCTTAATAAAAAAAAATATGCATATTTTGGCAAATTTGATGTATTCCTGGCCTAAATGACACATTTTCAAACATAAACATGGCTAAAAGAAGTAAAATACAAATATAAAGCATTCGGAAGATGCATTCAAAGACATATTGTAATGATATTAGTATTCTACAGTGGTCACCCTTCAGGTGTCAGTAATGTTACATTACTGACACTGACGCATTGATTCCTTGTCTACCCATTGATATCGAGGCGGCCACGCCGGGGCTAAGATGAAAGTCAAGCGGCCTTGCGAGGAAGTGGAAATTCAAGCCTTTGGTGCCTTCTATTATCACGGGAAACATGAATTCACTACCGAGCAAGATGCACAAGCTGGCAAGAATGTCAAGACCTTCAAATTTGTGCTTCACTGAATGGCTAAGAGCTAGCGTCCCAGAGGCTAACCGTATGTGAACAAACTGTGGTGTCATCCTGGCCATGTGAACATTAAAATGTCCATCTATACAGCATTTAAAAAAATATCGCTTTTCATTATCGGGAAAAAATCTGATACACACCCAAAATCACATTTTTATACAATATCGGACCGATATTATTGGTGGGCTAATATTATTGGATATCCCTAGTTAGGATGCTATGGCAGGCTATTGTATCGGTTCTGAAAGCGTGACTTTTTCATTCCGACGTATAGCTTGCCTAAATTATATTCTTTATGGTCTTTAAAAAGAGTCTTCCATTTGACTTGTTGAAAGATTCAAGATTCAAGAGTTTAATTGTCATATGCACAGTAAAACTGGTGGTTCTGCTATGCAATGAAATTCTTGTTCTGTTCATTCTCCCAAAAAAGAAAGAAAGAAAGAAAAACAGAAGAAAATGAATAAGATCAGAAAGCTGCAGAGAGCCTGTTCTAAACAGGATTTTTGTTCCTTAGGCTTGTTCTTTTGCAGGGAAGCCTGAGGCATTCATTCACTGATTTCATCATGAAGTTTTTCCACAGCCACACAATTACTACTTGTAAGTACATTTTGGAAGGGTTTTTGCTGGTCAGTCATGATTGGTGGATGCTACGGTGTTATCTGCTGGCTTCTTCCACTTCATAGCTCTTGTGTGAAGTCACGCTGTGTCCTCATCCCCTTCACAGGGAACTGGTGAAAGAGACGATGGTTTGAAGGGAACTAAAGTGGACGACGGGAGGAGCTCTGCCCACTCATCGCCACCTCTTTCAAGCATGGCAGGCCTGCAGCTTGTCACCCCGGCCACGTCTCCCATGGGGCCTTTTTTTGGACTTCCATGGCAACAGGAGGCGATCCATGATGACATCTATACGCCTAGAAAATATCAGGCAAGCACTTGCATGTGGTGTGTGGTTTTATCCACAATGGGCATCATGTACTGAGTGCTCAATGCAGGGTTGAAAGAGCTTTCACACAATAGTTTTGATTCTCGCGGCAACACGGGACAAACTGCGCCCCTTCTCGGCTCAATACGGGTGTTGGCAACCCATCGTGACACGGCACACATGTTGGGTTTGTTTTGTGATCGGCTCCGTACGGCATTTATCAGCATACACCGACTACGTGTGTTTTGCGGAAATGGGCCAGTGCTGATCGGTGGCCGATCGATCGGAGCATCCTTACTGGCTGCTGCTGATAAGACGTGCTGGAGCAGAGTCTGGAGTCCGCTTGTGTTGGACTCTTCATAGCAGACATTTTAGATGCAGGTTGATATAATCCGATCCTCCTCTTTTTTTTTTTTTGCTGGTATCGGACTGATTACGCCTGTCATAACAACAAATTTTGCAGGTCAATAATTGTGCCACAAATTATCGTCAATAATCAACACTATCAACATTTTGTTAAGACCGTTTTTTAAATTGTCATGAGAGGTGTAATTCGCATTTGAACCACTAGATGGTGCTCAAGTATAGTGCACCTGTGTGAGCCACATTAGCCTGACGCAGAGGTTGCCTTGATGTACTGTATGTTGTTTAAAAGTTATGCCATAGAACCGTATTGAATAGTTGCATTTCTTTTGCAGTGCAGCAGGCGACGCTGTCTGTGAGCCTACACCATTTTTTGTTCATATTTGCCGATTGAACACCCCGATAAGCGTTGACTGTCGGAACGAAGGCTCCGCTGCCCGAGGCACCTCCATCTGTATTTTTTTTTTTTTTCCCCCAGTTGCGAAAACTGTCGTTGGTGATCGTGCACTCACCTTGTTCTGTATAAAACTGAAATATTCCCACACTAGGGCTGTGGGCTGTGGCATTCGCCTCAGAAAGCATCACTTGTGTGCCTTCATTCATTTGCATGTATGCTGTCTCACGAGGCTAACTGCTAACCCTCTGTATCCACTCACTAGTAGCCCCTCCTCCACAAAGAGCCGTTAACCATAAAACCGATGCGCACAGACAGATGCAGCGTGAACCCTCTTGTCATCCAGCCTGTGCCGCACAGAGACGAGTAGATGAAACACACGCATGCATGCACTTGTCAGTTTATCGAGGGCGTCATAATTATCAACCTGTTGTTTGTTTGTTTTGTTTTGTTTAAATCGTTCGATTAATCAATTTATTGATTATTGTGACAGGCCTACGACCAATATTTGATATTGACATCTGATCGGAAGACCCCCTGTTCATGAGTTTGTATTATTAGACATTTTTTTGTGACAGCTAATTACTATGCCGAACTTTCCTATGCAGGTAGAACTTCTGGAAGCAGCTCTTGAGCACAATACTATCGTCTGCTTGAACACCGGCTCAGGGAAGACTTTCATTGCAGTTCTTCTAACAAAGGAGCTCTCCCACCAAATCCGTGGACAATACCAAGGAAATGCGAAAAGAACTGTATTTCTTGTCAACTCAGGTACTTGCAAAACCCAAATTGTTCTCATGTTGCCTTCATGTGTACTAGGGGAGGGAGTCTCTGACCATATCACAATTCGATGCGATTACGATTCAGAGGCCTGCGATGCCATGATAAAACCATTATCGATGCAACTCCATTCATCTTCTATATACAATTTCTTTTTACTCACTGTGTGCTACTAAAACAAAGCGTATTTGTAATGATCCACAGTTAAACATGAAACAGGTGAATTGACTTCCATTATCTTTTAATAACTGGAAGGTTAGATCTACCATCATATTTCCCATTGCACAGAACCAGCAGGAAGAGTGCACCAGTAGCAGCATGTATAAAATGAGCAAACTTCAGCATGTTTCTCAACAACCGAATACGGACGCAAATTCTTCGCATTAAAAGTGTCTTTTCTGAGTTGGGTGGAAAATTAGTTATCACCTGCTCAGTGGTTCTCTGGCCGGCAGCAACTTCAGCTGGGTGTTTTTCCTCCTGGTCGGGGTGGAAACGTGCTATGCGGTTTTTCATATTTGTCATGTTCCCAAAATATTTGAAGCTTGTATGACAAAGCTTGCATTTTGTCCGGCTCATTTTTGCGTTCAACTACGTAAAAGCTTCCAGATGCTCGCTTTAAATCCAGCGGGGGCGGATCGGAGTTTACGTTCAGCCATTCTGGTATCGTCTTACACTTAGGGGCACCACCATAAACTGTCCGGGCGACACTTTTTTCCATTCAGCATCGATTGATATTTATGAATCGATTAATAATCAGTAATGTCGCATCTTGGAATTGATTATTACTTCGAACTCATGACATTTCTTCAAGGTTGGCAGCATTTTTGTCAGATTTACTGTATTTCAGTAAATTCAAGTGCACGAACAAACATTTAACACGGAAAGGCAAGGTTATTCAACTACACAACAGGCTGACTAGATGCCCACTACGTCACCGTAACACAACGTAACCCCAATGTTGCTTGTCGCAATTTTGCAACTTTGGCATTTAAAGAGTGAATAGGCGGAATAGGTGTGTCCCATTACGTCGATTAATTGGCTGCCTTGTTTTATCTGTTTTTACATTTTTAGAAAGCACAGAAAAGAGAAAGACGTGTGTTCACATAACATAAGGACTGTGGATGATGGGCAAAATTCCCAAAAAAGTGCAGCAGTAGAGAAGTATTCTAGGCCCCCCCCAGGTGTCAGTGACGTTGCATTGATGAGACAATACATTTTTGTCTAAGATGGCTTATTTTCTCTTAATGACTATAGTGGTGGTATATTATGTCTGCAGGGCTCTAATAATGTTAGAAACTGTATTTAGAAGACCAGAACAGGTTTTCTATGCTTTAACTACGAAAATATTCCATTTATTAATATTGAAACCTCGTGAATTCACTTATCGCGGTCGGGTCCGGAACAAATTAACCATTATAAACGAGAAACGACTATATACTGAGGCCGGCAAAATGATCCAGTTATCATGTAATTAATCTTTTATTTTTATTTATTTATTTATTTATTTTTTACAAGAAATCTTGTCAGGTTTTAATCTCGTGAGATCTGGTGACACCCTTAGTTACTTATAGTTGGGGAAAATCCAGCAATGTAATGGCCTTCATTTGTGTCTAAAAACCATAGTGCCTTGTATGATGTGTTTTTATGTTAAAGATCATGAGCTCAACACGGGCTGGGACCTTGTCAGTGATATTGTACACAGGTATCTTTGTACTTGCGTTTAATAATAATAATAATAATAATAATGCATTTTGTTTGTGACCTCCTTTCAAGGAACCCCAGGACACTGTACATTTATTCTGTCATTCTTTTTGTGCAGCCTTGTGTGTTGTTCAGCAAGCGGCTGCTGTCCGGACACACTCTGACCTCCAGGTGGGAGAGTATACAGATTTAGAAGAGACCTCAGCATGGTCGTACCAACAGTGGAATGAAGAGATCAGCAACAACCAGGTGTGTGTGCGGGTGTGCACTTTGACGATCAAAAAAAACCCCACTAGGGATGGTGTCTCTCGCCACTCCCCAGTTGTCATGTAATCTAATGAGGAAAAAGTTCTGATGAGGAAAAAGTCATAATTTTACAAGATAAACTCATAATATTATAAGGAAGGTCATTTTAGTCGCATCTAGTTGAAATATTAAATACAGAAATATGAGGAAAAACAAAATAAAGTTGGTATTTTTGGAAAATTAGGTTGACGGGAAATTTCGTAATATGGGAATAAAGTTATAATATTACAAGAAGGAAAGAAAACACAGCAGAAATGGAAATAAACGGCTGTAGTATTATGACGGAAAAAAAATAACGTCATTTTAGTTGCATAAAGTTGAGACGAGGCCTGTCGCGATAACACATTTTGCTGGGCGATAATTGCCCTCCAAATTATTGCTGATAAATGATGTTATCGTCAACATTTTGAGATCATTTTTTTCATTCATGAGCTTTTAAATAAAATAAACATAATACTTAAAAAAACAAACAAAAAAAAACTATGAAAATAAATTGGACTGCATATCATAACCAAAAACAATAAAAAATAGACCCTGTCTAGAAAAAAAGCACTCCAATAAAAAGCACACCCAACAATAAAAACAATAAATAAAATGGCGTATCAAGTCTCTGTAAAGGAAATGACTCTCGAATAGATAATGAACATTACAACATAAGGAATAATGCTTCCTTAACAGGAAGGCCTAACGTGTAGTAAACGACACTGTCTGTGAGCGTGCACCTTTTTGCTCTGATTTGTTTATATTTGCTTTGCCGACCAAACGCAGTAAGCGTAGACTGCAGACTGTAGACTTTTTCTTCGTTGCCACTACTTTCCAACAAACGCCACATGGGCTCACCTTTGTTCATTCTGTTTAAAATCAAAATATTTTTGCACTGGGGCTGTAGCATTCACCTTAGGAACCATCGCTTTTGTGCCTTAAATCATATTTGCGTTTGCTCACTTGCAGAGTGAGTTTATTCCTCTGGAAGAAGTCCTTTTGTCAGGTGGGCATTGTCACTCGCTGGCAGCCCTGACTCCACCCCCAAAGCGACTGAATGACTGACGGGAGGGCTCACTCAGTATGTTCATTCCGCTGTAGAACGAACGTTCCCAGGTGCTGAGACAGATGCAGAGTGAGAGGATTAAAAGGAAGACGCATGCACACGTCAATTGATCGAGGCTGCCAAAATGATCCAGTTGATTTGTAGCAGCCCTCGCTGTGAATGATCACAGCGTTGAGTTCGACCGGTACAATTTGTATTTTTTCATGAGTAGCGTGAAACTAAAACATAATAGCAAAACATAACATTTATTAAAACTCACACACCTCAGTAGCCCCTTCAATACAATACAATTCAAAAATAACCCACCACTGATAAAATGAACAAACCTCTCTTTGCCTACCAAGGGTGCAAATAAGACGCAGCTAACCAATAACCTCATTGAATGGCCACATTTATTCGGCTTGAGACCTCCTGCGCTCCCTGATGCAAACACACTCACATAAATATTGAGCTTCTCATCAACAATAATCTTGATTTAACTTTTTTCTTGATTGTGGCGAACTGGCGTGTGACATCACTATTTACGCCTTTTTAAGTAGGGGGCTCAATGAATGAAAACAAATTGGCTACACTGGCCACTTATCTCATTTTTATTTATCATGTGATTAATCAGTTATGGTGACAGGCCTAGTTCAAAGTGGCAATATTGTGACAAACAAAACTGGGAAGAAAGAAAATTTATGTTGCGGGAAAAAGTTACATTGTTACAAGAATAAAGTTAAAGTATTATGGGATTAAAGTCTTAATATTACAAGAAGAAAGTTGGAAAATTTAAGCAGCAGCAGGAATGGGGAAAACTGTAATTTTATGAGAATAAAGTCAAAACAGGAAGAGAAAAAAGATGTGGTTTTATGAGAATAACATAATATTATGAGAAAAAAAATAAAATCATTTTAGCAGCGTAAAAGTCCCTGAGAGATAAGGTGAGAAGCACAGTCATCCGGGAGAGGCTCGGAGTAGAAGCGCTGCTCCTCCGCATTGAGAGGAGCCAGATGAGGTGTGCTCCTAGACGCCTCCCTGGGGAGGTGTTCGGGGCACGTCTGACCGGTAGGACACCTCAGGGAAGACCCAGGATGCGTTGGAGAGACTGTCTCTCAACTGGCCTGGGGACGTCGTGGGATCTGCCGGGGAGAGGGAAGTCTGGGCTTCTGCCCCTGTGACCCCGCCTCGGAGAAGCGGAATGAAAAACAAACGAAAACAAGTTTTAAAGTTGTAATTTTTGTAATGTTAGGAGAATAAAGCCAAAATATACTGCTCAAAAAATAAAGGGAACACTAAAATATCACAAAATTAATGAAATTATCTGATTAAATATTTTGGTCTTTACATAGTTTATTGTGCTGACAACAAATTCACACAAAAATTATCAACTCAAATGAAATTTATTAACCCACACAGCTGTGGATTTGGAGTCACACTCAAAATTAAAGTGGAAAAAGACACCACCTGTTGTCTACGTATTCCATTTGCTCAACGGCATGTGAAATTGATTGTCAAACTGTGTTGCTTCCAAAGTGGACAGTTTGAATAACAGCGCAGCAGTTTTGACTGTGAATTGAGTGTTCCCTTTATTTTTTTGAGCAGTCTATTATGGGAATGAAGTCATTTTATGACATTTAAGAAAATTTACAAGAAGTTGAAATAGTTGGAAAATGAAAAAAAAACAGGAGAAATGGGGGTGGGGGGGTAGCAGCTGTAATTTTAGGAGAATAAAGGTAAAATATTGAGAGAGAAAAGTTGTGTTATAATGAGGGGGGAAAAGCTGCAATTTTACAAGATAAACTGGTCATATTATGAGGAAAAATGTAATTTTAGGAGCATGGAGTTGAAATATTAAAGAATCATTTCTCACTGTGCATCACATGGAACTGCTTTACCACCCACAGCATACTGTAGGTGGGCGGGGTGAGCAGTGGTGTGTTGCATGAGGCAGGACAGCCCCCCCTAGGGCTGTTCAAGGGCTTTACGTGTGTGGACCCTTTTGGGACTTGGAGCGACGCATGTCACAGTCACCTTGTAACTGTTTTAATCGGTTTGGGCAGGCATTCCAACTTCTCAAAGTTCATAAGATGTGTAATGTTCTGCGGCTCCAGACTATTTTTCTTGACGGGAAGAGGATGCTAAATGGTTCTTTTGCCAATAAAGGTTGCCGACCCCTGCCTTGAAGCATTTTGTCTCTCTGAGTGAACTAAACAAAGGTGTGATTGTGACAATAACCGACCCGATATGTCGACATGATCTGACAGGTGCTGGTTATGACTTGCCATATATTCTTGCACGTGCTGAGGCGACAAATACTGCCCTTGTCAAAAATCAACCTGGTGGTTTTTGATGATTGCCATCTTGCCATCACCGATCACCCCTACTCTGAGATCATGAAGGTAAGTGTCTTTAATTCCTGCCCTTTGATGCTTAGTTGCTTTGTGTCGTTCAAATCCAGTTCAGGTTAGGTGCTAAAATGCGGGAATAGTGAAGACTATGCACATGTGCGACCGTATGCAGCGGGTTCCCCCAGCTGCCTACGCTGCATTAAATCCTGCCTCTTCCCGCTTTGAGCACACCGACGTAACACATGCACTAGGTATGTTTTTCGCCAGCTAATGATAGGAATTTGGCAAAGTTGAACTCAGGGGCGTTCGAAGTGCGGGCCTGTGCTGTTTGGCTTGAAGAATGAAGTCCAAATATGAAGAGAAAGAAGTTGTAATCTAACCCGAAAAGGTCATACATTTACAAGAATAATGTAATATTCTTTTTTTAAAAATCATATATTATTGAAAATTAACATTTAAGTTGCATAAGTTAAAATATTAAAGACTTATTTAAAGTTGTAATATGAAAAATAAACAAAACAACAAATAGATTTCGTTTTTGGAAAATTTGTTTGCGGAAAAAGTTACAATGTTTTCAGAGTGAAGTCAAAATATTATGGGAATTAAGTCAGAATATTTAAGAGAATAATAATGAAATAGTTGGACAATTAAAAACTACAGAAATGAAAAAACAACTGTCATTTTATGAGATTAAAGTCAAAATATGAAGAAAAAAAAGTCATTTTAATGAGGGAAAAGTATCAATTTTACAAGAATAAACTTGTAATCTGAGGGAAAATGTCATTTTACTTGCATCTAGTTGAAATATTGAATTTAAAAAAAGTTTTTTTTTAAGTCCTATTATGAGGAAAACAAAATAAAGTTGCCCCGTTTGAAAAATTAGGTTAGGGAAAAAGTTATATTATGCGAATAAAGTCAAAATATTATTGGAATAAAGTCATAATATTATGGGAATAAAGACATAATATGGTAATAAAGTCACAATGTTACATGAATGAAATTTAAAAGAAAGTTGAAATACCTGGAAAATTAAAAAAAAGGCAACTGCAAAAATGGAAAAGATAATTTTTTTTTAACTGTAACGAGAAAAAGTGGTACATTGACGAGTAATGTCGTCATATGAGGAAAATAATTTCATTTTAGTTGCATAAAGTTAAAATATTAAAGAGATGTATTTAAAGTTGTAATATGAAAAACAAAACGGCGAATAAAGTTGTCAATTTTGGAAAATTTGTTTGGGGAAAAAGTGACAGTTATGAGAAGAAAGTCAAAATATGATGGGAATAAGCTCATAATGTTACGAGAAGGAAATTTACAAGAAGAAAGTTGAAATAGTTTGGGGGGGGGCAAAATCATTTTTAAAAAGCAACTGCAGAAATGAAAAACTGCTGTAGTTTTATGAGAATAAAGTCAAAATATGAAGAGAAAAGAGTCTGAGGGGAAAAAAGTAGCAATTTTACAAGAATAAACTCGTACTATTATGAAGCAAAATAATGTTATTTTAGTAGCATCGAGTTGAAATATGAAGGAAAAATATGTTCTTTAAAAGTCCTGTTATGAGAAAAACAAAATAAAGTTGTCATTTTTGGAAAATGAGGTTGGGGAAAAGTCATAACATTAGTGACGAGGAAGAAGGGGAACACGACCAACTTGTGTGTACACCTGAAACACAACCATCCTTTCCAGTTGTCCCAACTGGGGGAAAAAAAAAAAGTACCGCTGGAGGTGCAGCACAGCCTTCTTCCCCACAGCCAGCGCTTACTGAGGCGTTTGGTCGGCAATGTAAATACACTGCTCAAAGAAATTAAAGGAACACATCAGATCTAAACTGGGGGAAAAATGATGTTGAATATCTTTCCTGATAATAAGTGGGTGATGTATTAGTAACAAAATGATGCCACATAATTTGATAGAAATGAAAATGATCACCCTATAGAGGGGGGAAATCAAAGACACCCCAAAAATGAAAGTGAAAAAATGATGCAGCACACTGGTCCATTTTGCTAAAATGTCATTGTAGCAAATCAAAATTATTCTCTTTGTATGTACTTTATTTATCCCACAGCGAGGAAATTTACTTGTTACAGCAGCAAGCAAGCAAGATACGCAAGTAAAGAGAACAGTGTAAAGAATGCATAGTGACTACAACATGGTTCAGGTGGTGCAGGTGTTGTAGAGCCTGACAGCGATCGGACCTGCGGAACCTCTCCTTCTTACACCGTGGGTGTAACAGTCTGCTGCTGATGAGAGGTGTTGTCCATGATGGATGTCAGCTTAGCCAACATCCTTCTCTCCCCCACTTCCTCCACGGAGTCCAGAGGACCGTCCAGGACAGAGCTCGCTCTCCTGATCAGCCTATTTATCCTGCTCCTGTCCCTGTCCGTGCTGCCCCCTCTCCAGCAGCCCACAGCATAGAAGATGGCTGAGGCCACCACAGAGTCATAAAAGGTCCGTAAAAGAGTCCTGCACACACCAAAGGACCTCAGTCTCCTCAGCAGGTGGAGGCGACTCTGGCCCTTCTTGTAGAGGGTGTGGGTGTTGACGGACCAGTCCAGTTTGTTGGTAAGGTGAACACCCAGGAATTTGTAGCTGTCTACCAACTCTATGTCCGCTCCCTGGATGTTCACCGGTGTGAAGTGAGATGTTTTCCTCTGGAAGTTAATGATCATCTCCTTTGTCTTGCTGGTGTTGAGTTGCAGCTGGTTAAGCTCACTCCAGCTGACAAAGTCCCTGATGACCGTCCTGTATTCCAGATCATTCCCCTCTGAAACACAACCAACGATGGCTGTGTCGTCGGAGAACTTCTGGATGTGACACTGTGTGGAGTTGTGTGTGAAGTCCGAGGTGTAGAGGGTGAAGAGGAAAGGGGAGAGCACCGTACCCTGAGAGGCACCTGTGCTGCAGAGTACCATGTCAGACACACAGTGACGGAGCCTCACATACTGTGGTCTGTTGGTGAGGTAGTCTATAACCCATGCAGTCAGGTGTTGGTCTACTCCCACACTCTCCATCTTCACTCTGAGTAGTGACGGCTGGATGGTGTTAAAGGCACTGGAGAAGTAAAAAAAACATGACCCTCACAGCGCTCCCGCTGTCCTCCAGATGTAGCAGTGATCTGTGCAGCAGGTAGATCACTGCGTCGTCCACTCCGATCCGAGGCCAGTAAGCAAACTGCAAGGGGTCCAGCTGAGTGCCCACCAGGGGTTGCAGGTGCTGCAGGATAATCCTCTCCATGGTCTTCATCAGGTAAGGGCCGGGACTTTCTCCAGGCTCAGGCTGAGGTTGAACAAGTGCCTGAGAACTCCACAGAGCTGGTCAGCACAGTCCTTGAGGATTCTAGGGCTGATGCCGTTTGGTCCCTGGGCCTTCCTTGCCTTGGTCTTCCTCAGCTGACTCACCTGATCATCAGTTATGGAGAGGGGAGTAGAGGATGGCTGGGATGGGGATGTGGGGGTGAAGAGTGGTAAGTTGGTAGGGGAGGGAGGGAGGGCAGACTCAAATCTGTTGAAAAACACATTGAGTTCATCTGCCCAGATCTTGTCCCCACTGGCTTGGTCTCTCCCCACTCCTTTACCATGGCCTGTGATGGTCTGCAGGCCTCTCCAGACTTCCCTGGCATTATTCTCCTCCAGCCGCTTCTCCAGTTTCCTCCTGTAGCAGTCCTTCCCCATCCTGATCTTGTGCCGGAGTTCCCTCTGGACTCTGCACAGCTCCTCCTTGTCCCCCGAGTTGAAGACCCTCTTCTTCTTGTTCAGCAGGGCCTTAATCTCAGAGGTCACCCAGGGTTTGTTGTTGGGAAAACACTGCACCAACTTGGAGGGCACAGTGTTCTCCACACAGAAGTTGATATAGTCTGTGATGCAGTGCGTCATGCTGTCAATGTCACTGCCATGAGGACTACAGAGCGCTTCCCAGTCTGTTGTCTGGAAGCAGTCTCTGAGCCTAGCACTGCTCTCCTCAGACCACTGCTTCACAGGCCTCTTCACAGGGGGTTGTCTATTCACTACTGGAGTGTAGTCTGTGACGAGATGGACGAGGTTGTGATCAGAACGACCTAGCGGGGGGAGGGGGAATGAGGTGTAACATCCTTGATGTTTGCATACAGGAGGTCCAAAGTTTTATTGTCTCTAGTGTGGCATCTGACATACTGGGTGAAGGTGGGAAGAGCAGAGGACAGGGAAGCATGATTGAAGTCACCGGAGATGAGGAGGAGGGATTGGGGGTGCTGGTTCTGAAGTTGAGAGACGATGGTGTGGATCTGCTCTATAGCTGCAGCAGCGACCGCTGAGGGGGAGATGTACACAGTCATAGCAATAACATGTGAAAACTCCCTCGGAAGGTAGTATGGCCGCATGCTAACCACTAACAGTTCCACGTCTCTGGTGCACAGTTGCTCCTTCACACAGATGTGTCCCGGGTGGCACCATCTGTCATTCACAAACACAGCGATTCCCCCTCCCTTCTTACCGCTCTCCGTTGCATTCCTGTCCGCTCGTACCAGCTGGAATCCGTCCATTGTGACGTGTGAATCCGGAGAAAGTTCACTCAGCCACGTCTCCGTGAAGCACATGAGGCTGTATTCCCGGTACTCCCTCTGCAGTCGGGTCAGCGCCGTTAACTCTTCCATCTTGTTGGGGAGAGATCTTGCGTTCCCCATGATGACAGACGGTAGGCATGGCTTGTACCGTCTTTTCCGCTTCTTGTACTTCACTCCCGACCTGCATCCTCTTCTGCTCCTCCGCTGCTCCTTGGGGATCTCCGGCCTCTCCGCGCAGAGAGGGGGTGTGTGGCACAGGGCTAACATCTGATCCCGGGTGTAAACAATGGAGCCTTGGTTGAATGGGGAGCGGTGGCTGAAGAGGTTTCCCACAGTAGTTTGTGTGGCCCCCACGTGCTTGTACGCATGCCTGACAACGTGGGGCATGCTCCTAATGAGACTACGGATGGTGTCCTGGGGGATCTCCTCCCAGATCTGGACCAGGGCATCACTGCGGTACCTGGACGCATGGAGGAGATTCCAGGAGACAGGTAGTTACTCCAGGAGAGCTGGACAGGGCCATAGAAGGTCCTTCAACCCTCAGCAGGATTGATATCTGCTTTTTTGTGCAAGGAGGAACAGGATGAGCACTGCCAGAGCCCTACAAAATGACCTCCAGCAGGCCACTGGTGTGAATGTTTCTGACCAAACAATCAGAAACAGGCTCTATGAGGGTGGCCTGAGGGCCCGGCGTCCTGTAGTGGGCCCTGTGCTCCCTGCCCAGCACCGTAGAGCTCGATTGGCATTTGCCATAGACCACCAGAATTGGCAACTACACCACTGGTGCCCTGTGCTCTTCCCTGATGAGAGCAAGTTTAACCTGAGCACATATGACAGACGTGAAAGGGTCTGGAGATGCCGTGGAGAACGTTATGCTGCCTGCAACATCATTCAGCATGACGGGTTTGGTGGTGGGTCAGTGATGGTCTGGGGAGGCATATCCCTGGAAGGACGCACAGACCTCTACAGGTTAGATAACGGCACCCTGACTGCTATTAGGTATCGGGATGAAATCTTTGGACCCATTGTCAGAACCTACGCTGGTGCAGTGGGACCTGGGTTCCTCCTGGTCCACGACAATGCCAGACCTCATGTGGCTCGTGTATGCAGGTAGTTCCTGGAGGATGAAGGAATTGATACCATTGACTGGCCCCCACGTTCACCTGATCTAAACCCAATAGAACACCTCTGGGACATTATGTTTCGGTCCATCCGGCGCTGCCAGGTTGCTCCTCAGACTATCCAGGAGCTCATGGATGCCCTGGTCCAGATCTGGGAGGAGATCCCCCAGGACACCATCCGTAGTCTCATTAGGAGCATGCCCCCACGTTGTCAGGCATGCGTACAAGCACGTGGGGGCCACACAAACTACTGAGAATCATTTTGAGTTGCTACAATGACATTTTAGCAAAATGGACCAGTGTGCTGCATCATTTTTTCACTTTCATTTTTGGGGTGTCTTTGATTTCCCCCCTCTATAGGGTGATCATTTTCATTTCTATCAAATGATGTGGCATCATTTTGTTACTAATACATCACCCACTTATTATCAGGAAACATATTCAACATCATTTTCCCCCCAGTTTAGATCTGATGTGTTTTCCAAGTGTTCCTTTCATTTTTTTGAGCAGTGTATGAACGAAATGGTGCACGCTCACAGACGGTGTCGCTATATTGCAAAAGAAATGCAACCATTCAATATGGTTGAAAAGCCAACATTTCGGAAAATGTTAGAAATGTTTGACGGACAGTACGGATTGCCTGGAAGAACGTGCATGTCACAAACGGCAATTCCTAAACTGTATTACTGAGTGAAAGAAGACGTGTTGAAGGACATCAAAAAAACACTCAACAGTCTACTCGAGTACCATCTAGTGGTTCCAACGTGATTGACCTCATGGCAATAATGAAAGAATGGTCTTAAAAAATCCTGTTGATCATATGGGTTATCGACGACAATTTGTAGCACAATTTAAAAAAAAAAAAAGAAAAAGAAAAAGAAAGTGTCATCATGACACGGCCAAGTGAACGTATTCACTTAATGTTTCCTTTCGCTGTTGGCTGGTGACAAAATGATCGGAATCTTGTCAATTTGACTTGTTAATGACCTCGCTCTCATTTCGCTTTGGGCAGCTTTTTGACGGCAGCTTGTGCAATCCTCGCATTCTTGGTCTCACGGCCGCCATTCTGAACGGGAAGTGTGACCCATCAGATCTTGAGCAGAAAATCCAGAATTTGGAGCAAGTCCTGAAGAGCAACGCTGAAACTGCCACAGATCTTGTAGTTCTTGACAGGTCTGAGCATACGAGTCCATCTCCACTTCAATGTTTGTGGATCTGGGTGATACAATGGAGTTAGGGATTGGAATATCAATGCATCAAGGCTGTTTTTTTTTTTTTTTTTTTTTTGTCCCTTCCAGATATGCCTCTCAGCCAAGAGAAGTTGTTCTTGACTGTGGCCCCTATGCGGACAAGACCGGGCTCTCTTCTCGTCTAGAAGCGGAGTTGGACGAAGCGCTCCTCTTCTTGAATGACTGCAACATATCTGTTGGAAGAGAAGACAGGGATCCTACGGCCATCTCTCGACAGGTCAGGAAAAAAAAAATCACATAATCTCCAATAGCGATGGTCGATATGGACCTCAGCATGTTTCAAGGAATTTTGTGACATATCACGTTATGACGATGTCATTAAATTGAGCGGAGTCATGTAGAAAAAGATACAACTCTTAACCCATATAATTAAATACACTTGTCTCAAATTGTAAAGCACAACTGATTTATTGGTAACAAACTGCAATACAGCAAGGGCACTTAGTGTCCACCAAACTAAGCATTTTGTATTTTGGACTGGGTAAGTGTAACTCTGTCTCACGCTTCATGACACACTTCCTACGCTGGAGATGGTAGAACAAATTTGTTGTGCTCCCACCTTTTGCCGTTGCTTTGCAAACTTTGCATATTATGGTCTCTGGCTGCACATCTGCTCTTTTTACACTTACTTTACCAGCGTGTGTGCTTTATGGGTTAGTGAATAAATATGCCTGTTAATGCAAAAATCCTTGTATTTATTGATGCAATACATCAATGGTCAATTTAGCCAAGCAATTGGCTAAAAATGGATGTAGCCTGGCTAACCTTTCTAATGGAATGGCAGCCTCTGCACACGTTGACACAAAATCTTCAACAAACTGTAATACTAGGAGTGTAACAATACGTGTGTCTGAGCCACTGAGCTCCGCCTCCCATATTCATACCATGCTGAAATTGTTGGCAATTTCAATAAAATTCTAATTAAAAAAGGCAAGGTAATTTATTTTTTGTGTCGAAAAAGGATCGAACTGTAACACAAACGTATTGAACCAAACCAAACCGTGAATTTTGTGCATTGTTGCACCCCATGTAATACCGGTGCTCGTGTCAGCCATGCATTTCCACCTACATATGTATGATATTTTTTATGGCGCTCTTATTTTGTTTACACACTTAGACAACATGGGGCAAACGGCGCTCTTATTTTGAAGGCCGGAAGTGTGTCTCGTGTGTGTGTTAGAATGTAAGACGAGCTGGGTGCGAGAATAAATGTGCTTTTTGTCTTTCTTCACTCAGAACCTGCACGTCGTCATCGGGCCTTGTAAAACGCTCCTTGCATTAGAGCGGTAAAACACAACGTGGTGAAAATACACTCATCCAGCCCGAGTCGCTCACACGCAACCACACTAGCATTCACACTCTGTAAGAGGTTCCGCCAACTTTCGTTGGTATTTATCGCCATTTCAACCTTCTTAGTTTGGGAGGAGGCGGTTTAGTGTTAGCTGCTGAGTAAATGCTTCCCCACAAGAACGTTCTGTCTCCTCAAGATGACAGCATTTCATTCACATTATGTCAGGAGATTGGCTGTACATCATTGTCTATCAATAAGGATGGAGAACACACAATGGGCGGGTTCTCCCTTAGCCAATAAGAACCGTTTTGACCCGATATTTAGCAGGCTATTGTCTACTGTGGGTTCCTAATATGCTGGTACAGGCACGTAAACACATACTGAGACAAGTGGAGCCGCACACGTCTTCAACGTGAGTGTACAACACCCTCGTAATAGTTACTACAATAACACACGTAGAACACAGCACCCATATATTGCGCTAATACACCACAAGGATGCAGAACACGGTGTGCGTTCACACGCTGTTTAAAAAAAAGAAACAATGGAAAATTGCACTTTAAAAAAAAAAATGCACGAAAGGGGAACCGCGATGTAGCGAGGGAACACTGTATATCAGGGTATACGTAGTGCCCGCGGCACCAGGTAGCCCCCCACGACCACGAGGTGCTCGCAAGCCTGCTTTTCATTCAGGTTTTAGTTACCGTAAATCACGGTGTATAAACTGCACCTTTTTTCCACCGGTAAGAAGCAAAAAATCGCGGTGCGGTTTATACACGATGACAGATCTGTGACCAGACTCGGACTGAAAAATAATATCAGACAACGCTTCTACAACACTTCAGCGGAAGATCACTTGTACTACTTTTTTTTTTTTTTTTTTTTTTTTCCTTGACGGGGAAGGACGTGTATGGCAGGAGCTCTGTTGATGATACTGGAAATTTTAACTATTTTGGTGCTTTCCTGACTACACTTCATGAGCACAGGATCAGTGCTGATGGCTGAATCCCCCATCTGAATTCCTTTAACTTGGATAGTCGAGAGGTACAGATACAAAGTATCGATACCTGCTAGCAAGTCTAGCTAGTTAGCGAACTGCTGAAGTTCAAAGAGGTTGCTTAGCAACAATGTCAAACACAAAGGAAAATGATACTGGCTCTGAACTCGAAGAGGAAAATGATTCAGGTTCTGAATTCGCAGTGGACGTGGACATAAAAACAGCATACCATTTTCCAGGTTACCTACTGTAGAGTTTATGAAGGCTACCAAGGAGTTCCTCAAGGGTAGAGAGATCACTCTACCGCAAATAATGCAAGTAATTGAGAAACTGCATTCAATGGCAGAGAAACATTCAGCTTCAAATGCAGTTATAAGGAGGGCTATAACGTCTCTGGAAAGAGATGCTCAGAGTAATTACAAAAACCTCCTTGATGTCACAAGGGAAGTCAGGAATGGTATCACAAACATTATGGCAGAAAATAGAGTACAGAGTAAGTCAATCACAAACATTATGGAAGAAAATAGAGCACAGAACAAGTATATCAAAAAACTAAGAAACGAAGTCAAGAAGTTGCAAGATGAAAATGCAGACCTGGGTGCTGCTCTTAAGGAGGTTAAATACCCTATGGAAGATATCAAGGCTCTGCAGGACGACATTAAGGTACTGCTGAATGACAATGCTGCCTTGCGCTCTGCTCTTCAGGAAGCGATAAACCGTAAAGAAAATACAGCATTTTGCAAGGATGTTAGGGTTCTGCAGGATGATATCAGGGCTTTATTGGAAGATAACGCTGCCTTGCGCACTGCTCTCAAGGAGGCTTTAAACCATATGGAAGCCGCCTCATGTACTGATATTAAGGACGCTAAAGACCCCAGGGAAGAAAATAGAGCATTATGCAATGATATCAACATTCTACAGGATGACATCAAGGCACGATTGAAGGATAATGCTGACTTTCGCACCACCCTTGAGGAAGAGAAAGAAGCAAAGGAGAATATCAAGGAGCAAATTAAAAACTTCATTGACGAGGTAGATCAGATTGCACGAATTAATGATGTGGTCCTCACAGGGCTCCAAATCACATCCAAGTCAAGAGATGTTCCTTCAATAAAGCACCAGATTGCTAACTTCCTACACGTCCCACTCCATGGCAGGGACAACACCACACCTGTCATCATTAAGTTCACCAACAGGGAATTCAAAGCTGCACTGCTGAAACAGGGAAAGAAGCTAAGAGGCACCAACATCTACATGAATGAGCATCTCACAAAACGCAATTCCGACATCGCCAAGAAAGCACGAGACCTGAGGAAGCAAGGAAAGATTCAAAGCACTTGGAGCACTAACGGGAAAATCTACATCAAACTAAAAGGAGCTCCAGGAGTCGCAAGTGTGCTTGTTGTCCAAGATATCAGTGATCTGGATGCATATTAAACATTATATTACTATGACAATAAGCATAATGGAGGAAACACCCTACAAGACAGACCAATACAACGAGAAGGACTACATTCCATAGCAATAACCTTGATGTAGTTAATAAAAGGAATTCTTGTATACAAACCCAGCGTCACTAGCAGTGCAACACTAAAGACGATGTGGATATCAACAGGAGAGGAAGGACAGGATAAATAGAAAGGGAAAAGGAAAGGAGGAGGAGGAAAAAATGGAAAAAAAAACCAAACTTTTTTTTTTTTTTAGCATTTGTGTACCTGTATACTGTATATGTAAATATGTGCGTACTTGTGTAGGTGCAGATGTAGGTGTGTGTATATATATGTATGTACACACATGTATTAGCAATTGATGTGCTACAAAGAGGGGGTAGGATAAATAAGCTCTGCTTCTTCCTACTCCTTTTCGGACATATGCGTGTTCGAAATAAATTAAATCAACCAACCAAAAACGGTCACACCGCCTGAACTTTGCTGTAGCGTTCCTGGAGCGGTGAAAAAAATTCATCACCGCTCGTAACCGTTCACCACCGTTTAACAGAAGTTGGCCCCCGTTAAGGCAACGCCGTATCCGCTCGGCCACCGCTGATGGTCACTCCTACCGCTCCGAAAGTTTTGAGCTGCACAAAACATTGCGAGCGGTGAGGAGTGGCCAATTTTCCGCCACGGCAAAGTTCATCACTGCTCCAACAACGGCCAGTCAAAGTTTGGCGCCGCTAGACGCAAGATCGTGGACGCTTGGGTCCGCTAGGCCAGAGTTTGGCTATAAATACGGAGAGAAATGGACCAGGAGCCCTTTTGGGAATAGCCGTCTGTGGGTCAGACAGTTGCTTTGACTTCAGCGCCCTCTGCTGTACAGTTGCTGAAAATGCTTGTGTATGCAACTTCTTTGTAACTTATCTGACGGCTGCTGACTTTATTTTCACACAGTGAAACGATCTCTGTATACACTGAAGCTAACCTAAGCTTCCATTAAAACATTGCAGATGATGTAAAATACAATACAATGTTGGAGTTTATTCAAATTCACACTTCTTCTTTTTGAAATTGCTTAGTACCTTTACGCATGTTGATTTGAGATGAAAGAGTTGGCAAGCATTTATAAACTAAACTTTTTTTTTTTCCCCGCCGTGAGCCTGAAAATGGGGGTGCGGTATATACACGGTGATTTACAGTAATAATGAAAGAACAGTAGAAAGAAATGCATTCTGAAATATAAAATGTGAGTTGTGGATACCCGCATTTTGTTCATGTTCTGGTAAAACAAGCATATTCGCTTTGTTTGGGTTTAAAATAAGCACTGAAAATAAATGTTACAAAAATGAGTAGCTCTTGGCCATTTTCATTTTGTAAAAGTTCTCCGACGACACAGCCATCATTGGTTGTGTTTCAGAGGGGAATGATCTGGAATACAGGACGGTCATCAGGGACTTTGTCAGCTGGAGTGAGCTTAACCAGCTGCAACTCAACACCAGCAAGACAAAGGAGATGATCATTAACTTCCAGAGGAAAACATCTCACTTCACACCGGTGAACATCCAGGGAGCGGACATAGAGTTGGTAGACAGCTACAAATTCCTGGGTGTTCACCTTAACAACAAACTGGACTGGTCCGTCAACACCCACGCCCTCTACAAGAAGGGCCAGAGTCGCCTCCACCTGCTGAGGAGACTGAGGTCCTTTGGTGTGTGCAGGACTCTTTTACGGACCTTCTATGACTCTGTGGTGGCCTCAGCCATCTTCTATGCTGTGGGCTGCTGGAGAGGGGGCAGCACGGACAGGGACAGGCGTAGGATCAATAGGCTGATCAGGAGAGCGAGCTCTGTCCTGGACGGTCCTCTGGACTCCGTGGAGGAAGTGGGGGAGAGAAGGATGTTGGCTAAGCTGACATCCATCATGGACAACACCTCTCACCCGCTACATGACACTGTGGGTTCCCTTAGCAGCTCCTTCAGCAGCAGACTGTTACACCCACGATGTAAGAAGGAGAGGTTCCGCAGGTCCTTCATACCGACCGCTGTAAGGCTCTACAACACCTGCACCACCTGAACCATGTTGTAGTCACTATGTATTCTTTACTTGCGTATCTTGCTTGCTTGAATGGAATGGATTAATGGATTAATAAAGTACAATACAATACAAAAGTAGCTCTCACAAGGAAAAACGTTTGTGACCCCTATATAAAAATGATCCAAGCTGAACTGGATTGTTGAAATGTCATTTGAACTGGAGGCTCTTTTGTTTCACGGCCAGCGAGTTGGGATTTACATGACAACATGGCATTTGGCAGATGTGTTAAAATGCAAGTGTCCACAACCACAGAGCTGGGAAGCTTTCAGGCGCAAAAAGAAACACTTGGAAAAAAATACATTTGTAAATAACTACATCGAACTTTATCAATTTTGGAAATATGGGGAAAACAATAGCACAAATCCCATAGTTTTTGCATGTCCATGTTGTTTGTTGCGAGCAGTGACCTGTTATACAGTGCCTCCGAAAAGTATTCACAGCGCTTCACTTTTTCCATATTTTTTTTTTTTATGTCAAAGCCTTATTCCAAAATGGATCAAATTCATGTTTTTCCTCAAATATTCTACACACAACATCCCATAACGACAATGTGGAAAAAGTCTTGAAATTTCTTGCAAATTTATTTTAAAAAAGCTGAAAAATCACACGTACATAAGTATTCACAGCCTTTGCTCAATACTTTGATGATGCAGCAATTACAGCCTCAAGTCGCTTTGAATATGTTACCATACGCTTGGCACAGCCAATTTCAGATATCTCCAGAGATCGGGTCTGGGCTCTGGCTGGGCCACTCAAGGACATTCACTGACTTGTTCTGAAGCGCTGTGAATACTTCCTGGATGCGCTGTATGTTGCTGTGTGATATCAAACCCAGGAAGGAAGTTCCGCTAGTGCTTCAAATGAGCAAAATAGTGTAAGTATTTCATGTTATCATGAATGTACCTGTTACTACATGTGAAGTGAACTCATTTGTTAGAAGTAAACATGCAACAGAAGCCAGGAAAGATTGACCCATCTTTGCATGAAAACATCACGCCGTTATTGGCTTAAAACTAAATCATTTATCATAAACACCATTACACACCAGCGTATAGTATCCCCACTAAAAGATACATGAAAAACACAACTTGAATACTTCATCATTTGATTTTATAGTCGTGATAATATCATGAGTTCCGTTACTATTAATGATGATAAACATCAGGTTGTCAATTAAAGACGTCTCCACATTTTCTTGCATATTCTTGCACATTCTGGGTTTCTGGTGTACGCAGACTTTTAGTCAGATTTCCACGCACAGTTTTATAAGCGAGGCCCGGGAACGTGTGAGCTTTATGATGCCATCTACTCTACGGAGTTGCAAGGACAAGCTACGTTCACAGACGTGTTTATGAACCAGGGTGAGGAGGCGGCGCTAAATGCATTTCAATAAAATCACATCATGTGTGTCTTGTGCAGGTGTTAAGCGACTGCAGGGCTGTGCTGCAGGTGCTGGGGCCCTGGTGTGCGGATAAAGCAGCAGGGATCATGGTGCGCGAGCTCCAGAAGTACATCAAGCACGAAATGGGAGAGCTGAATCGCAAGTTTCTGCTCTTCACTGACACAATTCTTCGAAAAGTGCACGCTCTGTGTGAGGAGCACTTCTCCCCTTCCTCCCTGGACCTCAAGTTTGTCACGCCAAAGGTCCTCCGTCTGCTGGAGATCCTGCATGAATATAAGCCCTTTGAACGGCAACAGTTTGAGAGCGTGGAGTGGTACAACAACCGCAACCAGGACAACTACGTGTCTTGGAGTGACTCTGAGGATGACGACGAGGATGAAGAGGTGGAGACCAAAGAGAGGCCGGAGGCCAACTTCCCGTCGCCGTTCACCAACATCCTGTGTGGAATTATCTTTGTGGAGAGGCGGTACACAGCAGTCGTCCTTAATCGGTAAGCTCAAAACAAACCGAAACCTCACACAGGTGGTCCTCGGGTTCTGTTGCCAGACTGTGATGGAGGTCGAGCTTTGCTGTAAGTCGGATTTTCCTCCATCGAGGGCCACGTAGTGAAAAATGAAACTTTGCCACTCGGATGTTTTGTAAAGAACTTCTATATATACCAAGAAAAAATAGTAGTCAGCTTTGTCATGTAGGCGAAGCAGCCTATTATTAATATCAACCTCACTCTTTGCCCTTTTTTGCCCCATTTTTATTTTTCCAAATAGTTCAACTTTTTCTTAAAATAATCTTCCGTCATATCATGACGGAAAAATAAATAAATATAAAAATAATAGAATAATAAAAAAAGTAATCATAATAATATAATATAATAAGTAATTAGAATAAGAATAAAATAACATACAATAAAAACCAATAAATAAAACCAATTAAAACTAAAAGCAAAGAATAAAAGACACTGAGGACCACACAACTCACGCTGAGTTAAAATCCAGAAAAGGTTTTAAGACGAGGTTTCAAGCGTTCAGTTGTGGGGACCGTTTTAACGTGAGGGCGGGGAGTGTTCGACTCCTTGGGGCCAACTACAGAAAAGGCCCGGTCTCCCTTGGTCTTAAGTCTGGTCTTGGCCACCACCAGTTGGAGCTGGCCTTCAGACCTCAACGTGCACGCTGCTGGAGTGTAACTTTGGATGAAGTCCGAGAAAATCTTAAAATCAATTCTAAAACGCAAAGGCAACCAGTGCAGGGAGGCTAGAATTGGGGTGATGTTTACCCTCTTTTTGGTTCCTCATAAATTACAACTTTACTTTGTTTTGCTTTTCTCATAATGTTACGACTTTTTTGTTTGTTTATTTCAACTCTATGCTACTAAAATGACATGATTTTTACTCATAATGTTACAGGTTTATTCTCGTAAAACTTTGTCTTGTTAGAATACGACTTTTTATTTGGACTTTATTCTTGTAAAATGACAGCTGTTTTTTCTATAATGATGGCTTTATTCCCATAATGTTACGACTTTATTCTCAATCTAGGGGTGTAACAATTTGTTTTAATAAAGATTCGATTCGTATCACAATTCATGATTGACGATATGATTTAAGGACGATATTTAGTTCATTTAGAAATGATTCAGGAGCTTTAAATGGATTCAATAACTTTTTGGCAAAAAATTCAAGCAGTGCGACTGTGAACTAAATACAGTAGTACCTCGCATAACATTAACCTCCTTTTACATAAATTCCACTGAACATAAAGAATTTATGTAAAGTTTTTGGATCGTATTACAGAAGAAATTCCATATAACAAAAAGCGTAAAGACTTTTTTTTCCCCAATCAACTTTATTAATGCCTCAAGTCGGTCCAAGTTCAGACTAACACTTGGTGACGCCTTCTGACGCATCACGCTCCCATTGGCTGATTTTCGGGGCACCGCCTCCTCTCTCATCTCATTGGCTGATTATCGAGGCACCGCCTATGCTCTCATCTCATTGGCTGAGTTATACAGCACGTACGTGAGTTTGTGTGAGACAGGCTTCTCCCTTCAAACTCCTTCCTCTTGGTAGTCCCCCTGAAACTAACTTAAACAAGTTAAGTTACAAGTTAAAATTTTGCACACAGCATTATCGTGTAGTGCGTGTGCGTTTGTCTGTGAGACCAGCTGACTCTTAGACTCTTTAAGGCTAGTCGTCGTCCTCCTTCCTGCCTCCACTTGCGCTCCTGATCAAGACATCTTGTGAACGGTAGGATTGTTTTTGTTTTTCAGTTTTATTCATTTACAGTAATCTTATTTATTACCTTATTTTATATTGGAATGTTACTCTACTATGTTTATGCTAACGTTTTCTTATATTTTCCCACCATATTTGGTGGACTTTGAATATTTTGAAAGGCCAAGGGGTGAGTTTGGGAAAATCTTGGAATGGATTAGGCTATTTACATGTATTTTACGCTTCGTATAACATAAAAACCCTATAACATAAAGGTTCTCGGAAAGGATTATTTACGTTGTAGGGGCGTCTACTGTACCTGGATACTGGACAGTGCGGGTGAAGTTTCCTAGATTCCCCTTGTTTTCCATAAGAGAATCAGGTATGGATGATTAAAATGCTGACATACTTAAGACTAAATTAGCAGTGAGTACAAAAAAGCAGGATGAAGAGAGGGTGGTATAGCTTGCCATGATTATTGACTTTAAATACTGCATTCCAACCAGCACTTTGCACCCAAAGATGAGGGACGTTATTCAAAATCCCCAGCAAATGAATGTGGTATGGTATCTTCAATTAGGTGTTGAAACGTTCTCACCTGATCGGAGCAGCCATTTGAAAGAACGGTGCAGCAACTTGCAAGTAATGCGGCCTCCTTGTACCTTTTGCCGCTGAGAGGGTCGGGATGGGTCCTCCGTCTTAACAGAGACACTGAACAGGATAGCGTGGTTTGGTGGGTTTATGATAATCTTGTGAAGTGACGGCAGACGGCGTGCAGTGGTGTAAGGAAATGTGGTAATGCAAAAGAAGAGTACATAAGAAAGGCGAGTGTGACAAAAAGAATAAACGGTCAACAAAAATTACGGTTTCCCGGCTTTTCCTCTCTCCTTATTCCGCAAGTACGCACCATTTATTGCCTCCGCGTACGTAAGCGCCCCTCTACACCCATGCAGACTAAATACAGTGCTCTCCACCAAACTTACAACCTGTCTCCTACAAGCAAGAATACACAAATGACAAGTTTCACAGGGCACACACGTTTTCACCTGGACATGCCGCGCTGGAAGATGACATCACTAAGCGTCGCTGCTACCGGACTGTAAACTATCGTCTAGAGGCGTACAAAATGTCCATACTTTGCACATCGTCCCCATGATGTCACAGGCAGGCAGACTTTGGAGTAAAAGTTAACGTCTTTATCATTAAAAGTATGAAAAAAAACACACACACATCCACATAAAGCCTGCGGTGCTTTATTTCCTAGTGTCGATTCAATCAACTGATTACATTTCAAACGATGTTAGATGTATATATGGCGTCAGGAATGGAAGCTTGCTGAACACAGATCGATGTAGTTGAATCACAGAAATATACATTGATGCAGCGAATGAATTGTTACACCACTATTGACGTTACATATGACTTTTTTGCCGCCTAATTTTCCAACTTTTTTTTGTTTGATTCTCATAATATTAGGACTTTAAAAAAATCATATTTAAAGTCAGGGGGGAAAAAAACACAAGTTACACTAACTATAAGTTAATCAGCGTCCGCTATGAACACTTATTCAGCAACACTATAGTATCAAGAACACATCTGGGAGGCTGAATAGGCTACATGAACTTAACCTAGCATAAGCCAGAGAGTCCAACAAGCAAGTTACAGCTAAGCAAGTTTACCAAGCTCCCAATCTCATTCCACTTCTCTGAACCAAGCCGAGAGCGCCCTCTGATGGCAGTGTACGCTCCTTGCTTGTCTCGTGTCAGTCAGTGCGAATTCTGATTCTGAATTCAACAGTTAGAATTTTAAAAAGCCCACTAAGAGTTGAAGCAAATATTCTTTGACCCCTGTGATCGTATCACCAACATAAGGATTTATGTTCATTCAACAACCACACACAAATAAAGTTTGGAGGACAAGACGTCATTAGTATCATGACAACAAGAGAGCAAAATTGTTCATTTGACACTTGAAAAAGTTAGTACGTACCCCATAAATATGATATTCACTTCCCCGTGGGACAAAAGGAGCTCCCAACTAACTGCATTGCTTGTTTTAAAAACAAAATGTCACTGTGGTAAAAAGTCAAACTTGGCCTGAGCTAGCTAGCTGCCGCCAGTGACTAGGCAAAGCGTGTAAGCAAAGATACAAGAAAAGTCAAAGGGGCAATAGGTTTGATAAGGGAGCGATCGAACACTCCGGCATGGATTGGTGTCGCCTGTGTCAAGCAGTCAAACTGAAGCCGTTGAGGTTTTACAGACTAGTTTTGATCCTCACGGCAATATGTGACAAGCTGCGTCCCTCAACGGCTCCGTACGGGTGTTTGCGAGCCTACGTGACACAGCGCACATGCAGGGTTTGCGGCCGCACGGAGCGTCCCTTTTGTTACCGATGGTCACAACAGTCCAGTGCTGAGAGCAGCGTATTCCTCCACCCTTACTGATTCTCCGGCAAGTCGTGTTTACGGACCGAAATAAAGTTTTGAATTCATTCATTCGTGGGAGCGCGGATGTGAGCATGGAACGGCTTGAATCCAAGAATGCCTGTAGTTTAGTGTGTACGTCACAGTCACAACAATCCCGACACGTCATTTCTGATGACATCATTGTGTGAGCACTGTTGGTCTTGTCTTTGATAGCGTCAGCGTTTCCGATGAGGGTGAATAACCAAAAGATGAGTTGTAAGATTAAGTGAAATGGATGTTTTCCGTGGCATTCTCTGTTTGGTTGTCAGTCTGATCAAAGAGGCGGGGAAGCAGGATCCAGAACTGGCTTACATCAGCAACAACTTCATCACTGGCCACAGCATTGGCAAGAGCCAGCCGCGGAACAAGCAGATGGAAGTGGAATTCAGGAAGCAAGAGGAGGTATGTGGACAATGCTTTCCAGCACAACACACACTTAGGCCTGTCACGATAACAAATTTTGCTGGTCGATAATTGTGCTACAAATTATCGTTGATAATGATAATATTGGCCACAATTTTTTTTTTTTTCAATTTTTCAATTTTTTGTGTCATTATAGGTGTAATTCACATTTCAACCACTCGGTGGTGCTCAAGTATAGTGTACCTTTTGTGAGCCCTAGGCACATGGATTAGCTTGACACAGAAGTTACCTGTATCATACAAGCATTTTTTCATGAATGATATGGCATAAAATTCCAGTGGAGGGCATATGCAGGGAATGTCCCCACGTAACGTTGGTGTACCCACTGGCATGTATCCGTCCTCTCAGCCCGATGGCATGACTTGAACGTGAATGTGAACGTGATGGCTCTGCTTGGTGCACAAGCCCTGCCGATCGTCACGGCGCCTACAAGTTTTTGTCAGTATGCTGCAGAAACATTTATTATACACTAGGCCCATCATGATACCAAGTTTTGCTGGTAGATAATTGTCCTGCAAATTATTGTCGATAATCAATGTTATTGACATTTTTTGAGACCATTTTTTTCATGATTTATATGGCATAATAATACAAGTTGGTCGTGTTCCTCTGCGTCCTCGTCACTACTTGCAAACAAATGCGACACATCAGTTCGTTGGTGTTCATGTGCTCACCTTGTGCATTGTTTAAACCCGAAATATCCCCACACAGGGGCTGTTGCCTTCGCATTAGAAACTATCGCTTCTGCGCATTCGTTCATTTTAGCATGTTTTCTCCCAAGGCTCATTGTGTCCACGCACTAGTAGCCCCGCCGCCACAAAAATAGTATTTTGTTGTTGTTGTTGTTGAAACAGTATTGTTTTTTTATCTTTGATATCTTATTTATTGATTCATTTACTGTTTCCTCTTATTTTCCTCCCTGTCATGGGTGGCCACTAGGAGTGGGAATCTCTGGCCACCTCACGATTCGATGCGATTACGATTCAGAGGCCTGTGATGCCATGATAAAATGATTATCGATGCACCTTTTTTGTCAATTTTTTCATGCTTAATTTTTTCTATATACAATTTCTTTTTACTCACTGTGTGCTACTAAAACAAAGCATACTTGTAATGATCCACAGTTGAACATGAAACGGATGAAATGGCTTCCATTTTGATAACAGGAAGGTTACATCCGCCATCATATTTCCCATTTCACAGAACTAGCAGGAAAAGTAAAGTGCACCAGTAGCAGCATGTATAAAATGAGCAAACTTCAGCATATTCTGAGTAACCAACATAAAAATATCTGCCGTTATTCACAAATAGTAGACTTCTGAATTCAAACTAAAATCCTGAGCATAGAATCTCTCACAAAATATATATTTTTTTTTGCTGTATAGCAAAGTCAAAAACTGCTTTCATACAGGAATCTTTCATATCTTTTAAACAAGAATAATGCTCGCAGACGTCAGTATATTATGAATAAGCAAAAAAAAACAGGCTGCCCTTATTCACAGTTGCAGTGTCAGTGAAATAACGTTGCGATGGGACGTTGTATCCGGGTTCCGAAGCGAGCAACAAAGCGCGAAAGCCCTGCTTCTCAACAACCGACTATGGCTCCAAATCCTTCGCAATAAAAGCACTTTTCTGAGTTGGGTGGAAATTTAGTTAGCACCTGCGCAGTGGTTATCTGGTCGGCAGCAACTGCGTCCTGATGCACGAAAAACATGAAGGAGAAACAATGAAGGTCATCCAAACATTTGCAGTGAAAAAGACAGCGAGTACTGCACAACACTTATCATCAGCAAGGCTTTTTTCATTTGATATTTATTTTGAAAGAGTATTTGTAGATTGATGCAATAGTCTTTCTAGCAACATCCTCATAGGAGCAATGATGCCCATCTTACCCATCTCGCATGTACGCCATGTAGTGTTTCACTTCACTTCAAACTCTGGCATTTCTCCGCCCAGTGTCCCTGGGCTTTGGCCCACCTTGCATATGAATGTGAATGCAGCTGTGGATACACATGTAGATTACCACCACCAGTGTGTGACTGAGGAGTGAATGAATAATGGCTTATTTTTTGGTCGGTGATGCGGGGATCCACTTTAAATGGTTTCATTCCTTACGTTTCTGCTTTCTGGCTTTAAAAATAGTGTCTTGTGTTCCCGACATTCGTCTGTATTTCTTAATCACGTGCTGTTCCCGACTTCTGTGTTTGTCTTGCAGGTTCTTCGCAAATTCCGGGCTCATGAAACGAACCTGCTGATTGCCACCAGCGTTGTGGAGGAAGGTGTGGACATTCCAAAGTGTAACTTGGTGGTACGCTTTGACTTGCCTACTGAGTACAGGTCCTACGTCCAGTCCAAAGGCAGAGCTCGGGCTCCCGTTTCCAACTACATCATGTTGGCCGACAGCGACAAGACCAGAAGCTTTGAAGAAGATCTCACCACCTACAAGGCCATAGAGAAGGTCAGTCTGACAGTAGGGATGGCGTTCTTGGGGTCACATTGTGTGCTCTGTGTTTCTCTGCTGCCAAACACGGCGAGGGAAGTTGATGCCAGAGAGCTTGCTTTTCGACCGCATCACGTTCTCCTGAGCAGCCTTTGCCACATGAGCCAGCGCCCAGCATCGCCTGTCTATCACATGAACATCCTTGGCTATGTATACTCCTGATCAAAATCTTAAGACCAGTTGAAAAATGGCTAGAATTTGCATTTTGCGTCTTAATGAGGTTTTAAGTAGAGGTACAATATGCAAAACAAGAAGGGGGAGTGAGACCAAAAGCACTTGGAGCTTGTAATTTAAACAAAAAAAAATAATCACCCGATCAAAAGTTTAGGACCATCGCTCAAAAAATAACAAAAAACTCTCCAAAGCAGAACCAAAAATGTTGTCAGTAGGACTCAGTAATGAGGAGCTCCACCGTTCTTGTTCATCACTTCCAAAATGGCTTTGGGCATGCATGATGCCAGTGTTTCCAGGAGGCTAGTGGGAACATTGCTCCAAGTGGTGAAGATGGCTTCACCAAGGCCATCAACTGTCTGGAACTGATGGCCATTTTTAGAAACTTCCCTTGCCATCCATCCCAAATGTTCTCTATGGGATTGAAATCAGGATGGTCCAAAAGAGTGATGTTATTCTCCCTGAAGAAGTCCTTGGTCAAGCCAGCATTGTGAACTGCAGCGTTGTCCTGTTGAAGAACCCAGCTGGTACCACACACACGAGGGCCCTCAGTCATGAGGGATGCCCGCCCCAACATCTGCATCCGTTTGACGACCCCGCACCACATAAAGCTCCGGCGTTCCACTGAATGAAAAAGCACCCCGGACCATGATGGACCCCCCTCCACTGTGCCGGGTAGAAAACATCTCAGGTGGGATCTACTTGTCATGCCAGTAACGTTGGAAGCCATCTGGACCGTCAAGGTTACATTTTTTCTCATCAGAGAATAAAACTTTGTTCCACCTTTCAATGTCCCATGTTTGATGCTCCCTGGCAAAGTCCAAATCCTTTTCCTGCAAATGGCGTCTGATGGTTATTGCGCTGCAGTCGGCACCAGTAAGGACCTTCATGTGGGTGGAAGACCGCCCTGTGTCTTGATGACAGCCAATGGGATCCTCCGGCTCAGCGCAGGTGTGATGTTTTTGGGTCGACCACTTGACTTTTTTGTTCCATAATGCTCAGGATCTTTCCAAAAATGTAGAATGACTGATTTCCTGCTCCCAACCTCAGCAGCCATGGCACGCTGCGAGAGGCCTTGCTTATGCAGCTCCACAATCCCACCACGTTGGAAAAGAGAAAGCTTCTTAGCTTCACCATCAGGAGGGCATGACAGGGGGAATGATGACACTACATCAACATTTGGAGCACATTTGGGCTTTTATAGCCTGTGGTCTTAAACTTTTGATCAGCTGATAAACTATTTCAGTTGAATTGTTGTTTTCAATAAATAACTTTTTCAAAATGCTTGTTGTCTCACCCCCCCTTCTTGTGTTGCATATTGTAGCTCTACTTAAAACCTCATTAAGATCCAAATTTGGGTTAGGGTTAACAGGTCTTAAGATTTTGATCAGGAATGTATATGAGCACAGGGGTGTTCAAACCTTAGCAACTTCAGTCTTTGCTCCCCCCCGCCCCCCCATTCATGCTGTTTTTTTTGTTGTTTTTTTTACAAATATTTCAACTTTCTTCTTAAATATTCTTCATAAATATTCTTATGAAAATATTATGACTTATGTTTCCCCAACATAATTTTCCAAAATTTTTTACTTTATTATCTTTTTGTTTCTCATAATTATAAAATGTAAAAAAAAATTATAAAATTTTTTCTTAAATATTGACATTTTATTGTACAAATTATTTTTTCTCATTAGTGTTATTCTCACAAAATTTTCACATTTTTTTCCAGCTGTTTTTTCCCATTTTTGCAGTTTTTCCCCCCCAAATATTTCAACTTTCTTAAGTAATGTTCATACATTTTCTCCTTGTAATATTATGACTTGATTCCCTTAATATTGTCACTTTTTTCCAGTCTATTTCAATTCTAACAATTTATAGTGATTTTACAAGAATAAAGTCAAAATGTTCAGAGGGAAAAGCTGTGGTATAATGAGAAAAAGTCATAATTTTACAAGAATGACGTATTATAAGGGGGAAAATAACATCATTTTAGCATTTTAAATATTAATGTTTTGAAGAAAAAAGCCACTACTTTTTTTTAAAGTTGTAATATTATGAGAAACAACAGTGAATAAAGTGTTTTTTTTGGTAATTTCCCCCCAAAAAATTAGGTTGTGGAAGAAGTTACTTAAGGAGACTAAAGCCAAAATATTGTGGAAATAAAGTCATAGTTATGAGAAGAAAATTTACAAGAATAAAGTTGAACTAGTTGGAGAAAAACCCCCCAGTAAAAATGGAAAAAGCAGCTCTAATGTATTTTTTGACCTATATGACAAAGCTGAGATTTTCTAAGTATATACAGTATAACTTGTTAGCATATCAATGTGTGTTGCTTTACAAAATAAGCCATTCTTTACTGTGTGGTTCTCGCTGGAGGAAAAGGTTTGGACGTGCCGTTTGAAGTCAAGAATGAGGCTGAGCTGTGGGTGTCCCCCTCCTTCTGAGCAGATCTTGAGGAACAAGTGCTCCAAGTCTGTGGAGGTTGGCGAGTTTGAGGGAGAGCACGTGTTTGACGACGACAACATCCTCCCTCCGTACGTGCTTCGGTCGGAGGACGGAGGTCCCCGGGTCACCATCAACACGGCCATCGGGCACATTAACAGGTATCCACGTTGTTTCCGCCTTTGCCAAGTGACACACTGTACGGAAACGTCTGACCTCTTGTGCTCAGGTATTGCGCTCGGCTGCCCAGTGACCCCTTTACACACTTGGCACCCAAGTGTAAGACGACAGAGACGCAAAACGGACGATTCCAGTCCACGCTTTATTTACCAATCAACTCCCCACTAAGAGTTCCTGTCAAGGTAAACTATTCCAAGTACTACTACTATTCATTTGTTGGTCGTGGCCAGCACGAAGAGGAAGTAGGGAAGCAGAGGGTGTTGCAAGTGTGTCGTGACATCCACGTGCTTGCCGCCCGCCTTTCGTCGGTAGCTTTTAGATCGTGAGTGCGGCGTGCGACTCGTGCGTGCTAGGTTCATGTAAGGCTGTCGTACGTTTCACTCACAGAGGGGACGGGACGTACGTGTGTGGGCATCGTACGAGGCTCGTGAAGCCCGCTCACTGGCTTCCTGCGGCTATCGTGACCGGGAGAACCAGAGTATACAGCGGGAAGAGCCGCCCCGCCGTGGCCGGGCAAGGTGCATTAATGTCGGATGTGCTATGTGAACAGGCGCCGTGCGTCCACGGGGGTTGGGAGGAGTCGAAAGGGCAAAAAAAAAAAGTCCGCTCCCAAAATCTGCTATAGAAACATAAGATTCATATTTTTTTCTACTTTTTTTTGGGGTTTTTTTTTGGTCAGACCTCTCAATCAAATTTCAAACATGTCGGTAAGTTTATTATTTAAACCCCCTAACTGCCCATTTGATTCAATGATGTCACACTTTTTGCTTAAAAACACAAAGAATGATGCAGTAATTGGAGAACCATCGATACGCTTTCTCAACAATGCAACAATGAACAGCTCTTGGCTAAAGTAGACGTATGCAGACTCTGCTAAGCAGGCACGAATCACTTTCTATCATCATTGAGCACGAAGTGGAACTGCAAATGCTAGGCGTGCTCCGATGGAGCAGCCACCTGATTTCCGTGAAAAAGGACGAGATCGGCATGCGCCGATACTTGGCTTTCAATGGCGATCACCTGCATCTATCACTTTTGCAGACCGCAGCAATCCAGCAGTGTGGTGTGTCACATGTTTGGCAGCATCGTCTCCCCATTTACCTATTTTTTTGTGCCCCCTGGCAATCAAGGGACCTTGGAATTGTCCTGACTTTTTTCCTTCTATCCGACACCCCAGCACTCACGATAAATACACTGAAAGATGTACTGTATCATTAATCCATGTGATGGGTATCGGAATTGGCAGCATAAAACCCCGATCGGAGCATCCCTAATTTTTGCAAATGTGTCACGGCTGCCTGGGTCGTCATAAGATGACATCTTTGCGTTTACAACACGTGCATGTATTGTGGGTGTTCGGTCAAAGTACATGTTGTGGATGCGGCAACATGCGTTTGGCGCGCAGTGAGGGGTTGAACATGGGAAATCATAACAAACAAAAATGAAAGTTCCACCGCCCCGGTTAGCAGGTGTTTTGGTTAACAACCAAAATACTTGTTGAAATTTTGCCTTGGCCTGCTTGTTTAGGGTCTAAAATACAGTGCGGTTTGTTAACACCGGAAGTCTCGTGACGCATGCACGTCATGGCGCAACGCACTGTGGGCTGCGGGGGTCATTTTAGATCAGAACTGTAGAGAGAGTGTCATTTTTGAAAACTTAGGTTGGGGGAGAATGTATAACATATGAATAAAGTGAAAATATGAGGAGAAGAAAATATACAAGAAGAAAGTTGAAATATTTGGAAAATTATACAAAAAAATCAAAAGCAAAAATGGAAAATGGCAGAAATTTTACCAGAGTGAAGTTTTGGTTTGGTTTGGTTTAATTTTATTTGAACATGCATGCAGGTTACAATGGAAAACATTTCATGAAAAGTCAAAACATGAAGAGAAAAAATAGTTTTCTCACGAGAAAAAAGTTGCAATTTTACGAAAATAAACTTGCAATATGAGGAAAAATATCATTTTAGTAACAATGTTTAAATTAAAAAAACGTTTTTTTTAAAGATAAAAAAAATATTGTAAGTTAGAATTTATAAAGAAAGTTTGCAAGAGGAAAGCCGAAATTAAATGGTTGGAAAAAAAAAAAAACAGCAGAAATGGAAAAAACATTTTACGGGATTAAAGTAAAAATATTAAGAAAAAAGGCATAATTGAATGAAGAATATTTTACAAGAATAAATTTGTATTATTATGAAAAAAAACGTCATTTTTAGTCGCATTTCACCTATGTTCCAAAGGTAAATGCGCTTTTGCTTGAGCTACATGTAGCTTCTTAGCATACCTCTGGGTGTTTGTTTCCAAAATATCAGAGTGGCCCTTGCATCCTTTCATTTTTCAGTATGTGGCCCTCGCAGGGGTTTGGACACCCCTGAACTAGACAGATGATGCACTGAGCTAATAGACTGCATCTAAAAGTGTAACAATAATAGTATTCATCTCCTCACAGGGTCCAAAAATGAATTGTGGCAGGTTGGCGGAGAAAGCCGTAGCACTACTATGCTGTGAGAAACTCCACAGAATAGGTATGCCGAGCCTCGTTCTGCTTCCTTTCAGCACCGGTGACTGCTTTCACGCAGCGCTTTCATCCCCCCACCCCCCAACCCCCACCCCCCAGGCGAGCTAGACGATCATTTGATGCCGGTGGGGAAGGAGACCGTCAAGTACGAGGAAGAGCTCGACCTTCATGACGAGGAGGAGACCAGCGTGCCTGGCCGGCCCGGCTCCACAAAGAGGCGGCAGTGTTATCCTAAAGCTGTGAGTCGACATAAAAACAAGCACGGGGAAAGAAAATCCGTCCCAGAGAATGGCAAACGTACACCGGAATGAACATCTCCCTTCTTGACCATCTGCAGATCCCAGAGTGCCTGCGGGACAGTTATGCCGTACCCGAGCATACCTACTACCTGTACGTGATTGGGATGGTCCTCACCACCCCTCTCCCCGATGAGCTCAACTTCCGCCGAAGGAAGCTTTACCCGCCAGAGGACACCACCAGATGCTTCGGTATCCTGACAGCCAAGCCCATACCGCGAGTATGTTGGAATCTGTGTTTTAGTTTGTCTGCAGCTTTACATTCTCCCACGTGTTACGACAGCCTTTTTGCTAAATATGTGGGCGTTTATCGTGGTAATTGGTTCCAGACCCTACCACAGTAAATACATAATTTCCCCAATGTAGGCCTCAATGTTAACTCGGTCGCTACCAAAGTCGTGTTTATACGTTTTTTTCCAACCCAAACGCCTGATCCCAAAGTATTTAGAATGGGTTGTTTTTTTCCATCTGTCCTGTCCAGCCTTTAAGGCAGATAGAATTGTAGATCTAAAAGCCCTCAAGTGCTCAACAGATTTACTCTGCCAGGGAGAAGTGTGACATACACTTGCCCTGTTATACAGAATTTATTTTACTCGGATGCTTGTTATTATGCAAATTTGGAGCGGCCGGACCAGAGCAGGAGGGGACAGAGAAGAAGAGAAAAGAAAACAGAGGGGGGTGTGCGGGGATAAGAGAGGGACGAAAAAACAAAAAACTATGGACTATTTAGAGTCTCCAATGAAGCTAACATGCATGTTTTTGGGAATGTGGGAGGAAACTGGAGTACCCAGAAAACCCACACACACACGGGGAGAACATGCAAACTCCACACGGAAATGCCCAAGGGAGAATCCAACCCATGTCTTCCCATCTCCAGGCTGTTCCTGTGTGGGCCAACATGCTAGCCACTAGACCACCATGCGGCCCTGGAAAATATATATAATATAAAGTAGTTGGTGGTGTTCCATTTGTAAATAAATAGTTATTTTGATGTAAAATGATGTTTAGATATTTTAGCTGTGTCAAAGTAATGAAAGTTGTGCTTGAAATGTATCTTTTCACAAGAAGCTAGTTTTCTTCCTTTTTGATACAGTCAAACCTGTCTTAGCGGCCACCTATATAGAACGGCCACCTGCCTATAGCAGCCACTGAAAAATCCCCCGCAGCAAATGTACATGTTGTAGACCCTGTGTATAGCAGTCACCTGTCCAACGCGGCCAGCGGCCACCCATTTTGTCTCCCTTGGTCAATATCTGACCGCATATAGCGGCCAAATTACCAACTCAAGTAGATGCTTCATGCACAAAAAAGTTTGTTTTTTCAATCAATGAAGCCGTCGTGTATAGACTTTAATTACTGAGTCCTAGCTCAGTCACAATCATTCACAAGATCCACACAAACTGTCAGTTGTTGCACATAAAAAAGCCATCTTCTTTTGAGCTTGCTATTTCCTGGTCAAACATGTAACTTTAAGAGCATTTGCACCAAAACATTACCGCAAAGTAGGCTGGGAACAGGACGTGCTCCCAGCGACGCTACAATAAAAAAAAAAAACATACGCTAGCATGCATGCGGCAGCGGGAGCAAAACTGAGTTCGGTTGTACTTAATTGAAGTATTTTAGAATGTACTCACGTTATTTTTCATCAATCCTCATCCACAAATCCATCAAAGTCCTCATCTTCTGTATTCGACACAAACAAACGTCTTCTTTTCCGTTCGCTACTAGTCTGTTAACTTGTCAGTGTTATTCAGCTCCGAAGCAAAGAAGGAAACTTCTCCTGTTGCTTCTGCCAACTTTATTTATTGAACGCGGCCACCAGACAGCAGCTCAGAACACACACACATCTCTCAGCATCGTCTCTCCTTCCTGCTTGCCCACAAGGCAAAGGTTAAACAAGCCCCACTACATAGCTGTCCAGGCAATGCCTGTAACAAGTGACGCCGTTTATTTCCTGGTGTGCACTGGTCAATACTGTAATGCCGCTTGTTGTGGGGAAGGAGAGACTCACGTCACCGATGCACTTTAATGGCTTTATTAACAGCGGAGAACACTGCAGGACTTTACATCCACGCCAACATAAACACACTTCCCAACTCTCTCCAAACTCACAGCTAGCACTGAGCCTAGCTCTCCTGCTCGGGACGCCCACCGTCACTTCCCGTCACTTCCTGATGAACTAAAGCTGTAATGACACTCTGCCGTATAAAAAATAAAATATTAAAAATAAGCGTAAGACATTACTAGCACAGCTTTGTTCTGTGGGTCGTGGATATATTCTATCAGTTATTATTAAGCCTCTAGCTTCCTTTTAGTAAGTAAAAACCTTGGCTATGATTGCACTACATTGTCATGTAGACCTACAAAGTACACTTGGAAGAACAAGAGGTGAATAAATGTATTGCAACTGATGTGAAACTGATGAGGGGTATGATTAAATAAGCTTTGCTTCTTCCTACTCCTTTTTGGACATGCAAAATTGTGAATTGTACTATGTGATGTGCTACTGTTTGACTCATATGCATGTTCAGGATTAATTAAAACCATGAACCATCATAATAACAAGGCTAGTGGTGCTGTACAACTTTTATCCGCAGTCCGCAGTGCCCTCTACTGGTCAACATTATTATTATTTTATTTTTTTCTTTTTTTTTTCCCTCTACTGGTCAACATTCAAACTGGACGCTAACCTGTCTATAGCGGCCACTTTTGCAGACTCCCTCTAGTGGCCGCTATAGACAAGTTTGAATGTATTTTGCTTACCTATGTTCCACTGCTGATTACTAAAGCACAGAAAAAGGTATAAAAACTTTTTTTTCCCCTGACGAAAGATAAGAGTCTAATCGTTCTTTTCATGTTTATATAGCGATAGCACATCATATTCGATGTGCCTTGAAAGAGCAGGCAAAATCCTCTAAAATGGCTGCTACTGGCTGGTATTGAATGAGTTAATATACGGTAATAAAGCACCGCTGTCAAACTCAGGGGCCGGATTTGGCCTGCCATTTTATTTTATGTGGCCTGCAAAAACCTTGAAATAATGAATATCAAAAGGACACTTATTTTAATATTATTGCAAAAATATTTGTATATACAGTGGCTTGAAAAAGTATTCATACCTCTTGAACTTTCCCACATTTTGTCACGTTCCGACCACAAACATAAATATATTTTATTGGCATTTTAGATGAAAGATCAACACAAAGCGACACACAATTGTGAAGTAGAAGGAAAATTGTCCATGACTTTCAAATTGTTTTAAAAATAAAAAACTGAAAAATGTGGCGTGCAAAAGTATTCAGCCCCCCAGTGTCAATACTTGGTGGAACCACCTCTTGCTGAAATTACAGCTGCAAGTCTTTTGGGGTATGTCTCTACCAGCTTTGCACATCTCGAGACTGGAATTTTTGCCCATTCTTCTTTGCAGAACAGCTCAAGCTCAGCAAGATTAGATGGAGAGCGTTTGTGAACAGCAGTTTTCAGATCTTGCCACAGATTCTCGATTGGATTTAGGTCTGGACTTTGACTGGGCCATTCTAACACAGGAATATGTTTTGTTTGAAACCATTCCATTGTAGCTCTGGCTTTATGTTTAGGGTCGTTGTCCTGCTGGAAGGTGAACCTCCGCCCCATTCTCAAGTTTTTTGTAGATTCCAGCAGGTTTTCTTCCAAGATTGTCCTGTATTTGGCTCCATCCATCTTCCCATCAACTCTGACCAGCTTCCCTGTCCCTGCTGAAGAAAAGCAGCCCCACAACATCATGCTGCCACCACCATGTTTGACAGTGGGGATGGTGTGTTGAGAGTGATGTGCAGTGTTAGGTTTCCGCCACACATAACGTTCTGCAGTTAGGCCAAAAAGTTCCACTTTGGTCTCATCTGACCACAGCACCTTCTTCCACACGTTTGCTGTGTCCCCCACATGGCTTCTGACAAACTGCAAACGAGACTTCTTTTGGCTTTCTTTCAACAATGGCTTTCTTCTTGCCACTCTTCCATAAAGGCCAGATTTGTGCAGAGCACAACTAATAGTTGTCCTATGGACAGACTTCCCCACCTGAGCTGTGGATCTCTGCAGCTCCTCCAGAGTTACCGTGGGCGTCTTGGCTGCATCTCTGATCAATGCTCTCCTTCTTGGGCACGTAAGTTTCGGTGGACGGCCATGTCTTGGTAGGTTTGCAGTTGTGCCATACCCTTTCCATTTCTTGATGATGGATTGAACAGTGCTCCGTGAGATGTTCAAAGCTTGGGAAATCTTTTTATAACCTAACCCTGCTTTAAATTTCTCCACAACTTTATCCCTCACCTGTTTAGTGTGTTCCTTGGACTTCCTGATGCTGTTCACTGACCAGTGTCCTCTTAGCAAACCTCTGAGGCCGACACAGAACACCTGTATTTATACTAAGGTTAGATTACACACAGGTGGACTCCATTTGATCATTAGGTCAACAGCTGATCATTAAGCAATCATCAGGCAACCTCTGAAGGCAACTGGTTACACTCAGAGAAAAGGGGGCTGAATACTTTTGCACGCGACATTTTTCAGTTTTTTATTTAAAAAAAAAATTTGAAAGTCATGTACAATTTTCCTTCTACTTCAGAATTGTGTGTCGCTTTGTGTTGATCTTTCATCTAAAATGCCAATAAAATATATTTGTTTGTGGTCGGAACGTGACAAAATGTGGGAAAGTTCAAGAGATATGAATACTTTTTCAAGCCACTGTATATGGTAATTTTGTTATTTTGTCTTTTCTTTTTTTTAAACTTTATCATTATTTAATAGTTAATTATTATATAATTATTATTATATAATAGTTAATTTTTAATGAAATTCTAAAATAGAATGATTAAAAAGTGGCCCTCTGTCTGAAATGTCTGAATTTCAGTCTATATGGGCACCAATAATTAATTCTCTGACCTGACTCTCAGGGGGGTGAGGGCGTCTGTCTCTGCCCCTGGGGGTCTCGTTCATCTGGCATGGGGTGTGGTCCTGGTCGCTGGGTGGCCCTGGTGGGCGGTCCCTGCTACCTGCTGGTCTCTGCTTCCTGGCCGGCGGTTGTCTCTCTCCCTCCAGGGTTTCTCCCTTGGCGTGTTGGTGGATGGGCGGGGGGTGGAGTGGTGGCCAGTCTGCGGCGTGGCGGTTGGCGGAGCGGGCGGGGGCATCTGCTTGGGTGCCGGGCGGGGGGCCGCTCCTTTTGTGGGCCTTGTCGTGGGGTGCTTGCTTCTCTGTCCCTCCCTGGCACCTCTGGCTTGCGTGCTTCGTGGGTGTGGCCGTGCTCCGCTCTATGTGGGGTCCAGTGTTCTTGTGGTCGTCGTGGTGTTGCTCCCTTGCCGGCCGTGGTGGTATGCAGGAGGCGCGGTTCCCGCTGTCCTGGTGGCGGTCGGATCTGCCTTGGGGCGTGTGGCTGGTCCGTGGTGTTCGGCGGTTTGGGGGTGGCGCTGTGGACGCTATCTCCGGTGGGGCTCCGGTGTTGGGGGGCGCTGGGGGTATCGCCTCTGGGGGGTTGGGTGGGCCGGACTTGGCATCCTGGCGGGCCGGGTAGGGCCTGTGGTGTCTTTTCTGTCTGGTCGGTCATGTGTCCTTGGTCCCCCCCCTGCTCGGTTTGGGCGGCGTTGGGGTGTGGGGCCGCCGTCCTTCCTGTGCCACTGCACCACCTCACATATATATAGGACTTTGGGGGGTGGCCTACGGTCGGGCGTGGTTGGGGAGGGGAGCTGCCTTGCGGGGCTCCTTTGCTCCTGCCGTGCCACTGACCTGTTGCCCCCCAATTTTAATCGCAGAGTAGACACTTGAGGGAGGGATCCTCCGAGCGGCAGCTGTCCCCCGATTTTAATTGCATCATTAGCTATCATCCACATACACCCCTATCATATACATGCACACAGATACACCCCTCGTGCACCGCGGGGCCTGGCCGTCGCGGTGGCTGGCCCGGGGTGGCCTGGCCTGTGGGATGCCTATGTCTGGTTCGCCTGCCCTTCCCTGGGGTGGCCCTCTGGGGCCTGTTGATGCCTGGGCTTGCGCCGGGGGGGGGGCGGCTTGCGATGCTTCCCCTGGACTGACACGTGCTGCGGGTGCCTCTGCGCTCTTGGGGCGGGTTCGGCGGTCTCTGGGGGGCGGTGCCGGTGCTGCGGGTGGCCCGTGTGCCACCGCGGGGGCTGGTGGTTGCTGCGCTGTGGCGGCTGCTGGGGCGCCGGCTCGGCTGGTGGGTTGGGGCTTGGTCATGCTTGCGGGTACTGTGGGCCTGGGTGGCGGGGGCGGGTGCCCTGGGGCCGGGCCCGCTGGGGGGGGTTGTGCTCTGCCGGGCGCTTGGGCGTTTGTCGCCGTTGCGCTTTGTGCTCTGCTGAGCCGCTGTCTGTGTCCTCGCCTCCCCCGGTCTGTCTGTGGGCTTGTCGGGGGTGGGGCTCCGGTGCGCGGGTGGTGCGCTGTCGGCTCTGGTGGCATGTGGCTGCTCTGGCTTCTGGTGGTTTGTGGGGTCCGTCGGCTGGTCTGCTGCTGGTCTCGCCTTGTCGGCTCTGGTGCTTGGCCCCCTGCGGTTTGGGGTGTGGTGCTCCCGCTCCCTCTTCGGGGTTTGCTGGCCCGCGGGTGTCGGTTGGCGCTGTGTGGTGATTCGCCTGGCTGCTCGCCCGTTTTCCCGCCCGCCTGCTCAGTTTCCCGCTTTCCTCCTTGCTGGCTCCCCTGTCTGCCTTGCTGGCGGCGTCCTACCGTTGGGGGGGTGTGGCCTGGTGTCTTCCTGTCCCCCGGCGGTCCGCGCTCTCCGCGCCTGGGTTCTGGATTGTATGTCTGGGACCCCGGGGTCCCCGGCTCCGCTGCTCCTTAGGTTACCAACGGGGGATAGGGCGAGGCTTCCGGGTGTCGGGCAGTCGACCACTGTGTGTGTGCGTGCGTGCGTGGGTGTGCGCGCTTGAGTGCGTTGGAGTGTGTATGTGCGTGCGAGTGGGGGCGTAGGGGTGTGTATGTGCGTGCATGTGGGTGCGTAGGAGTGTGTATGTGCCTGCGTGCGTGTACTTTTATTTATTTATTTTAGTTATTTATTTTTTGGGGGGGGGCATACATCTCTGCCGCCCGTGCCTCCGCCGGGTGGGTGGAGGGTGTGCCTCCGGCATCCCTGGGCGGGGCGGCCCTGTGTCGGGGGTCGGGCGGGGGTTGGCCCGGGGCGGGCCGGGCTCCGCTCCCTGGGGGTGGGGGTGGCGGGGTGCGGGGATTGGCGCTTCCGGCGCGGGCGGGCTTCTTTCCGGTTGTGGGGGCGTCTGTGGGCCTGCCGGTTTGTGGTCCCCGGTACTCGTCTGCCTTTGTGGGGTGTGATCTCTCGCTGGTCTCAGGGGTTGGCAGTCCTTCGGCCCGCCGGCGCCCTGTCCTTGGCTGGGATTACCTCTCTTCGGCCCCTTGCTGGTCTTCCCGGGGGGGAGGGCTCTCTGGGCTGGCTCTTGGGGCACTGATCTTTCTGCTGCCTGCCCCTGTGGGCCTGGTGGCCTTTTGACGGCGGGGGCTCGGCCTGGCTATTTGGGGCGGGGCTCTCTGGGAGGTGGAGGGTGGCCCCTTTCCTTTCATGCATTCTCAGTGACAATTAAACGCCCACACATTCTTCTCGACATGAGATAACAACCCTATAGTCACCTTTACGCTCCTATTATTTTTTGTTGACATCACACTGCTCAGGCTGCGGATCACTGGAAGGACAGACAGACAAGCTACGGCGCTGACAAGTAAACCTCTCCAATTAGCTTATTCTAAACTTAAAGTGTTTCAAGCCCAGTGGGGAAGAAGGACAAAAGAAGATGTCGTGTCGTTGTATAATTTGGCTCTCCAGATGAAATGCTTGTTCTTGCTCTTGCACTCAAGTCCAGTGCAACTTGCGTCAGTTTTTTACGCATTTCTTGACCGATTCCCCACGCACTTGCTTTCCCCGAGGCAGTGTTTAATTGGCTATGTGCTGTCTCCGCCATAGATCCCCCATTTCCCGGTGTACACACGCTCCGGTGAGGTGACCATCTCCATCGAGCTTCAGAAGTCCGGCTTCACCCTGGCCAGCGCCCAGCTTGACCTGATCACACGCCTGCACCAGTACATCTTCTCCCACATCCTGCGCTTGGAGAAACCCGCACTGGAGTTCAAGCCCACGTGTGCTGATTCTGCTTACTGCATTCTACCTCTCAATGTTGGTGAGTGGAGCTCTCTTGTCTTTTGGGGAAAACCTAATAAAGAAAAGTGGCTTCAGTAAAAGCCTAAAAAGTAAAACAAAAGGAAGACAAATGAAACCAAAATAACTAGAAAAGCACTGAGGGAGCGCAGACTTCCCCTCCCCACTCTTGTGATCCACACCAAAATAATCTTTGATAGTCTTTGATATTCTGTGGAACCTGTTGGAAACTTGTCTTGTATTTCTTTGCCAAGTCCTCCATTTTTTGTGAAGTTGTATGCACAAATGGCAAAAAGCGGTGCTATCTCGCAATGTTAAAGATCCTTGAAAAAAATGTCCTGGATCCAGACGGCAATACGGATCACCCCCAAAATGTAACCAGTTCTCCCACATCCCATTACCCACAACTCCTGAAACCTTCATCCAAATCCATTCAGAACTTTTCAAGTTATTTTGAACACAAACAAACCGATAAACGCCAGCCAAAACATGTCCACACTGCACTTGGCCGGGGTAATGACGTAAATAAAAACGCAACAAATAGCAGTAATTAAAAATAACTACCCAAGAAAATAAATACATAGACATGAAAATGCCTTAAAGGTGTAGAAAAGTAATGAAAAAGACATAAAAATGCCTTAAGTGTAATCAAATATACAAAAATGTCCAATAAAACATCAAAAAGTAACAGGAATAAATAATGTAGATAATAAATCAAGCCCACTGACATACCTTCCATAGAGGAAGCAGAGGCTGAGGACACGAACGCGGACAGTTCCATCACCGTGGCTGAGGTATCTGGGTTAGTCAAAACGCTCCCCAGTGGCAAAGCTCCGGGGGTGGACGAGTTTCGCCCTGAATTCCTCAAGGCTCTGGATGTTGAGGGACTGTCTTGGCTGACACGTCTCTTCAACATTGCGTGGAAATCGGGAACAGTACCTCTGGATTGTCAGACTGGGGTGGTGGTCCCCCTTTTCAAGAAGGGTGACCGGAGGGTGTGTTCCAACTACAGGGGGATCACACTCCTCAGCCTCCCTGGGAAAGTCTATTCCAGGGTGCTGGAAAGAAGGGTACGACCGTTAGTTGAACCTCGGCTACAGGAGGTGCAATGTGGTTTTCGTCCCGGTTGTGGAACACTGGACCAGCTCTACACCCTTGCAAGGGTACTGGAGGGTACTTGGGAGCTTGCCCAACCGGTCTACATGTGCTTTGTGGACCTGGAAAAGGTATTCGACCGTGTCCCTCGCGGGGTCCTGTGGGGGGTGCTCTGGGAGTATGGGATTGTTGGCGCACTACTACGTGCCATTCAGTCCTTGTACAACCGGAGCAGGATCCTGGTTTGCATTGCTAGCAGTAAGTCAAGCCTGTTTCCGGTGAATGTTGGCCTCCTCCAAGGCTGCCCTTTGTCACCAATTCTGTTCCTAATTTTCATGGACAGAATTTCTAGGCGCAGCCAAGGTGTCGAGGGAGTCCAGTTCGGGGGCCTTAGGATCTCATCTCTGCTATTTGCAGACGATGTGGTCCAAATGGCCTGATCGGGCTGTGAACTGCAGCGATTACTGGGACGGTTTACATCTGAGTGTGAAGCTTCTGGGATGAGACTCAGCACCTCCAAATCTGAGGCCATAGTTCTCAGTCGGAAAAGGGTGGATTGCTCCCTCCGGGTTGGGAATGAGGTCCTGCCCCAGGTGGAGGAGTTTAAGTATCTCGGGGTGTTGTTCACAAGTGAGGGAAGGTTGGAGCGTGAGGTCGATAGGTGGATCGGTGCAGCGTCTGCAGTAATGCGGTCGCTGTACCGGACCGTCGTGGTGAAGAGAGAGTTGAGCCGCAAGGCACAGCTCTCAATTTACCGTTCGATCTATGTTCCCACCCTCACCTATGGTTATGAGCTTTGGGTTGTGACCGAAAGAACGAGATCGCGCATACAAGCGGCTGAAATGATTTTCCTCCGTAGGGTGGCGGGGCTCAGCCTAAGGGATAGGGTGAGGAGCTCGGTCATCCGGGAGGAGCTCAGAGTAGAGCCGCTGCTCCTTCACATCGAGAGGAGCCAGCTGAGGTGGCTCGGGCATCTAGTCCGGATGCCTCGTGGACGCCTCCCTGGTGAGGTGTTTTGGGGATGCCCAACCGGGAGAAGGCCCCGGGGAACACTTAGGACACGCTGGAGGGATTATGTGTCACAGCTGGCTTGGGAACGCCTTGGTGTCCTCCCGGTGGAGCTGGAGGAGGTAGTTGGGGACAGGGAAGTCTGGGCTTCCCTACTAAGACTGCTGCCCCTGCGACCCGGACCCGGATAAGCGGAGGAAAATGGAGTGGAATGGGGAAAAAATAGATAATAAAGAAAGTAAAACAATAATAGAAATAAATAAAAACTAAAGTGTAAAAAAAAAACAAAGACAAAAAAAAACAACCCAAAACTGATATACCTAAAAGTGTAAAAAAAATCATACAAATAAAAAAGACTTAAAAGTGCAGATCAATAAATTTGAATAAAAATGAATTAAAGGGGACCTCTTATGCTTTTCCTCTTTTCTGACCTCTAAATGTTGTTCCAATGTTGTATTCTGGTGTGAAACGATGCCAACGCGTCAGGTAATGACGGTCAGTTCCACTGACGTCGAATAAAATTGTGATATCGCTACCCCTAAACAAGAAAAAAGACACAACTAAATCCCTAAACAAAACCGAAAACAGGACAGCCGGTCACACCAGGACAAACGAGAACAAAGGAAAAAAAAGTCATAGAAAAGCACAAAAAGCAGCCTGCTGCGCAGCATTAAAGCCAGCAGCAAACGTGAAGCAGCTGAGTGGCCCTGGAGCATGCTGAGATGGAACCACGTCTGCCACAAACGGAGTCAGAGCGAGCGTGCGGAGCGCACCTGCACCCATTTACTGTATAGGCTCCATGTTGTTGACAAGCTAATTGCTATCCATTAGCTTCACAACACTTACAGTACTGTATGTGTTCATTGCACCACAGGAAGATATGCCATGTTACACGTATTCGTATCAGAAACGGAGAGTTGGACAATGCCGCTTATCTGCAAAAAAGCCAGTATCGGACATCCCTATACAGAAGTAATTAAAACTGACCACAAATAAAAATGCTTTAAAAGTGTACAAAGAAAAAAGACGAATAAAAATGTTACATTAATGCAAATAAATCACGACTTAAAAGTATAAATATAATAGAAATAAAAATGTAAAACGACTTAAAAGTGGAAAAAATAGTAGAAGTAAATAAAAATGTAAAAAAAAAAAAAAGACTTAAATGAAAGCATAAAGATAATCGAAATAAGTAATCATGAATAACGGCTTAAATAAGTGTGAAAAATAATAGAAATGAATACAAATAAAAATGACAAGTGTAAAAGAAAAGACAAATGGAAAATAATAATGATAATAAACTTAAAAATGTCTTAAATGAAAGTGTGAAAAATAATCATTTAAAGAAAAAAAGAAAGAGTTGAATAACAGTGTGTTGCGCCTTAATGACCACTGGCTAATGAGTGTCCCAGATTGAGAGCGTTTGGCTGAAATAACAGATGTCTGTAACATGGGAGTGTTTGCCATTCTTGTCCAATGATTTCTTTAGTTGGAGATTCCAACACGCTCGATATGGACTTCAGGTTCATGGAGGAAATTGAAAGGTCTGAGGCCCGAACCGGCATTCCTACCACTCAGTACACCATACAGAACCCCTTTACCTTCAGGCTGGAGGACTACCAGGATGCTGTCATCATTCCGAGGTATGTCTGTGTGATGGGACGTTGCGTGGCAACCGTGAAGATTTGGTGTATGCCCATTTGGAACACGTTGAAGTCCTGGCTGTGCTGAATCGTGCGTCCCGCCGAGGGCATAAGGGTTAGTAGCTGTTCAACCACCAGATATCTTTTGCCCATTCTCTCCCAGGTACCGTAACTTCGACCAGCCCCATCGCTTCTACGTAGCCGACGTGTACACGGACCTCACGCCTCTCAGCAAGTTCCCTTCGCCAGAATATGAGACCTTCGCCGAGTACTACAAAACCAAGTACAACTTGGACTTGTCCAACCTCAACCAGCCCCTCCTGGATGTAGACCATACCTCATCCAGGTCAGTGTTGTCTGCAGTGATCATACAACCCAAACTGTTGTCCGAGTTCTCACTTCCATCCGATGGTCTTTCCTCACGCATTTTGGTCCAAAAAATGTTTCTTTTTTTCCTCTTTTTCCCCCCCATTGAAGTAGGCTGTTTTTTTCCACGGAAAACAAATGAATGATGGCTGTTGGTAGCCTCATCAGCCAAGACATGGTGAAATACGGTCACTAGGTGGCAGTAATGACACAAAACAAGCTCTTACACGGATTACCTGAATGCTGCATGAAGTCGTGAAGTCAGCCATAGCGTATTCCACATCACACAGTGGGAAAAAAAGAAGACATTTTTACGTGCGTCTCAATTGCTGGCTTACTTTCCGGTGTTTCCGGGACGTAACCCCTGCGAAAAAGCAGGGATCTGCGGTGTTCACTGACACAAAGTGGTCTCGTGCTCCCAGACTGAATCTGCTGACCCCTCGTCACCTGAACCAAAAGGGTAAAGCACTGCCGCTCAGCAGTGCGGAGAAGAGGAAGGCAAAGTGGGAAAGTCTGCAGAACAAACAGGTAAGCTTTGTCATGCCCCGAAGCTGAAAAAACACATTAGCACTATAAGCTTCACACTTTTGTAGCTATTTTCCAAATATTTCTTCTTAAATCATCTTTCTACATTTTCTTCTCATAGTATTATGACTTGATTCCCATAATATTAGAACCTTTTCCCAAAAATCACAGCTTTAGATTGTTTCTGATATTATGACTTAAAAAAAAAGTAGAAATAATCATTTTTCTTTCGCACTTTAACTTTACGCTATTATTTTCCCCCATATTACATTATTCTTGTAAATTCTTTTTTTTTTTTTTAATTTTTCAATGATTTCAGCTTTCTTCTTGTACATTTACTTCTCATAATTATGACTTTGTTCCCATAATATTAAAACTCTTCCCCACAAGTGAGAGCTTTATTTTGGTGTTTTTGTTCCTGATATGACTCACAAAAAATAAGTAAAAAAAAACAAAACACATCTTTATTTTTTCTTGAATATTGCAGCTTTATGCTGCTAAAGTGGTGTTATTTTTCCTTATAATATTGAAATGTGGTTCTTGTAAAATGGCAACTTTTTCCTCCAATAGGTCAACTTTATTTTTTGTAAAATTACAGCAGATTTTTCCATTTTTGTTGTTGCTGGTTGTTTTTGTTTTTTTGACAGTTTCTTGTCAAATTAATTTTTTTTTTTAATGTGCTTCCGGCCAATAAAAAGCAACCAGCATCTTCAATAATGCTTTGTTGAAGAAAATGAGCACTGTAAATTTGTTTCTTGTAATTCTGACTTTATTCCGTAATATTTTGCCTTTGTTCTTGTAACATTACAACTTATTTTGTCAAATTCAAGATTCAAGAGTTTTATTGTCATATGCACAGTAGAACAGGTAGTTCTGATGTGCAATGAAATTCTTGTTCTGTTCATTCTCCCAGCAGAAAGAAAGAAAGAAAAACACAAGAAAATGAATAAGAACAGAAGAAACATTAATAACAATAAATTAAGCAACAACAACAGAAGAGACATTAGCTTTTTCAAAATGGGGACTTGGAAGAGCCTTCAAAGCACCTTTCATGTTGCTGTAGACTTGGTACAGGATGCTATTTGCCCTCGTGGGAAAGCCTACATGCTGGTAACATTCGGGGAGAACAGTCCCGAGGCTCTGTGTCCACAAGACGCCGAAGTCCGATCTCCCTGGCAAGCGGCAAATGTCCCCAACCGGACCGCCGAGTCCAGTAAATCCTCCGCGAACACACAGCACTCTCCGATCTCCCGTAGCTGCAATCCTTGCTCTAATGACAACATTAGTCGTAGTTTGTTTCTCATAATATTACGACTTGAAAAAAAAAGTCTTTTTTTTTAATTTTCCCTCTATTTCAACTTTTTTCTTCTATATTTTCTTGTAATATTATGACTTTATTCCTATGATATTATAACTTTCTCCCAACCAAATTTTCCAAGAAATGTAACTTAACTTTTTTTCTCATATTATGACTTTTAAAAACATCTTTTTTCTTGAATATTTCAACTCAATGCTACTAGTTTATTTCCGTCAAATTGTGGCTTTTTTTTCTCGTTGTAATACGACTTTATTCTCATTCAACTACAGATGTTTTTTTTTTATTATTTTTTTTTTACATTTTCCAACTATTTCAATTTTTCTCTTATAAATGACAGGCGCACACGTAGTTGTTAGACGCTAATTGTTTTCTAGCTGCAAGCTAAGCCCTTATAAAAAGAGTCTTGTTTGGCAGATCCTGGTTCCAGAGCTTTGTGCCATCCATCCCATCCCCGCATCCCTCTGGCGGAAGGCGGTGTGTTTGCCCAGCATCCTCTACCGCCTCCACAGCCTCTTGACAGCGGAGGAACTCCGATCTCAGACGGCCAGCGAAGCAGGAGTTGGATCGCGAAGCCTTCCTCCGGACTTCAGGTACCTCAATTCCCAAGGAGCTTCCGCCACGCTTGTTACCCATAGTTCTTTGCTCACAGTTCTTTTCCATGTCCTCTTTTCTCAACTTTCAGGTCTGCCGTCATTTTAGCTGCTACTCAAAGAGTTCATTTATTTGTAAAAAAAAAAAAAAAAAAAAAAAAACCTGGGTTTGATTCGAAAGCGCATCTTGCCAAAGATGTCTGCAGTAGCTGAGCTCAAAGTCGGGCCAGCCTCAATTTGGGAAGGTCGACAGCAGGGCTGTCCAAACTTTTTCCTGGAGGGAGGGCCACAGAATGAAAAATGAAAGGAAGCAACTTTGCCACTTTCATACTGTATTTTCTGCATATGCTAAGAAGTGCATCTCAGCTTTGTCATGTAGCTGGAAAACCATATTATTCTTATCAACTTCAGTCTTTTATTTTGTCCATTCATCCATCTTCCTCCGCTTATCCGGGTCCAGGTGGCGGGGGCAGCAGTCTCAGTAGGGAAGCCCAGACTTCCCGTTCGTCGCAGCTCCACTGGGAGGACACACAAGGCATTCCCAGGCCAGCTGTGAGAAATAACCCCTCCAGTGTGTCCTAGGTCTGCCACGGGGCCTTCTCCCGGCTGGGCATGCCCGGAACACCTCCCCAGGGAGGCGTCCGGGAGGCATCCGGGCTAGATGCCCGAGCCACCTTAACTCCTCTCCATGTGAAGGATTAGCGGCTCTACTCTGAGCTCCTCACCCTTTTTATTTGGTCATTTTCTAAATACTTCAACTTTCTTCTTCAATAATCTTTGTACATTTTCTTGTCATAATAGTATTGTCAAGAACGGCGTGAGCCGGGTTTGGATCCCAACACAGAGAACGCACAAGTTGGTTAAAAAAAGGTTTATTGCAAAAAGGCAACACAACAATATTAACATGCAAAAAGTCCGAACAAAAACCGGGGCCGAGCCACACACAAATGTAAAACACAAAACCACTACTAGAAAAAGACAAAAACAGAACTAAAGACGCTGCTGGAAAAGCCAAGCAGGATGCAGTTTATCTGAGGGGAAAAACCCAAAGCGCCGCTGGAGGAACCAAGCGGGAACACGTGCTTACAACTGCTGATAAAAGCCAGAAAGTAGGACGAGGTAACACGAAGCCGAGTGGAGCATGAGAAGTCTGAGGGACAAACAGGCAACAAGTGAGTCCTGCCACCACGCTTAAGTATACCAGGTGAGGTGATTGGCTGCAGGTGTGCGCAGGGCGCTCCGCCTCAGCAGGACAGCAGTAACTCCCGAAGTATTTGATTGAACTTTATTTTTATAGTATTAGAACTTTTTCTCCAGGAAAAAAAGTTGCAATCCAACCAGAAAAAGTCTGCAGTCTGCAAGTGAGCTATTAAAGAAAAAACATGTCTCTTATTATGAGAAACAAACACAACAGCGAATAAGGTATAGATACTATTAGGGGAATACATTTAAAAGGTTACAGGAATAAAGTCATAATTATGAGAAGAAAATTGACAAGATATTACAGAAAAAGTTGCAATTTTACAAGAATACACAGGTAATATGAGGAGTTTTTTAGTAGCATCGAGTTGAAATATTAAAGAAAAAAGACAAAATTGAAAGTCACAATATTATGGGAAAACAAAACTTGAAAACAAAAAAGCACAAACAGTAAAGTTGATGCTAGTTGGATTTTTCACCATATCAAATTTACGACAGTGAACTCATAATATTATGAGGAAAAATAACAGCATTTAGTCATTTTTGGAAAATTGGGTTGGGGAAAAAGTTATTTTATGGGAATAAAGCCATAATATTATGAGATTTTTTTTTTTAACCAAAATTACTCATGAAAAAAGTATAAATATTTGAAAAATGGAAAAGAAACATTTTAAAAAACAGCAAAAATGGGCAAAACAGAGCAACGTCTTCATTAACTCATTTAATCCCAGCCATTTTTCAAGTCATCCCTCTCAGTACCGGGTTTTGACTGATCTTTCAAGGCACACAGAATATTGTGTTGTATGTCTATATAAACATGGTGCCTACCAAAAGAAAGATTAGACTCTCATCGAACATCAGGAAAAACCTTTTTCCATTCTTTAGTAATCAGCAGTAGAACATAGGTAAGTTTCAGGAAAATATCAGTTCCCGACTAAAACGGGGAGGACAACTTTAAATTTCAAGCATAACTCAAGCATTCACTTTGACACAAATTTAGCCATATATGCTTACCCAAAATACCTAAACTACGCCACAACATCACACAAAAAATGGTTGTTTGAAATGAAAATAATTTATTTACAAATACAACACCATCAAATAGTTAGTTTTCACATTTGGAACTGAACTGTGTGTGCATGCAGTAAAATTTCCCTTCAATGCGTAACCTTGCGTAACCAACACCCCCCCCCCCCCCCCCCCCCCCCCCCCCCCCCCCAACCTCTACCAATTTTGACTGTCGTTGGAGATCTGTGTCCAGCTACGACACTGCCAGCCCCAGTGTATTCAAGTTTAATGTGGTGTTTGTGTGTGGCAGGTATCCAAACTTGGATTTTGGATGGAAGAAATCCATAGACTGCAGAATATTCATATCCTCTGCCAATGCCGCCGGTGAGGGTAACGAGGCCAGAGTCATGTGTTGCAACGAGGACTTTGTGAATGGCACGACTCCAGCCCTTGACAGCGGCGAAGGCGAGCACCTTCACCGCCATTACGATTGCCAATACTCCCAGTGCAGCTCTTGTGGACTGCAGAGCCCTGAAACTATACGACCCTCTACCTCAGTTCCTGCGCAGTCTTCTCTCAGCTCGAAGAATCCCAACACGTGTCCCCCGTGGCATGGCCACGAAGGTACACAAGCGAGGAACCCGGACCACACACGCAATGCTACCTCAGCCCCCAGTCGGGCAGAAAAGTGTCCCGACGCTCACAAAGCACCTACACGCAATGTTGCTGCTGCGCCGCATCCCAGTCACGTGGCCCGAGACTCCCCAAAAAGCCTGGGACCAAACCCAGGCCTCATCCTGCAGGCCTTGACCCTTTCCAATGCCAGTGATGGTTTCAACCTCGAGCGACTGGAAATGCTTGGCGACTCCTTCCTCAAGCACGCCATCACCACGTATCTGTTTTGCACCTACCCTGATGCCCATGAAGGCAGGCTCAGCTACATGCGCAGCAAGAAGGTGAGACCGAAGGTTTCATGTCTTTCTCTAACCAAGTCCTCATTGACGTAGCACGCATCAGCGCGCCTGCCAAACCTTCAGCACGCTGCGCTGCTCTCGGCCACGCATTTTGTTGCATTTCCACCCTTTCAGTTTAATCACCGTTTTCAAATGAATGAACCACGATTAATCCCCATTTGCAACTTGCGTGTGAACGATGCCCATTGTTACTGTATTTGATGAAAAGAAAGATCAAATACAGGACGGGATGAGATATATTTAACAAATATTGCTGGTGGATAATTCTGCGACACGTTATCATCCATAATCGATATTATCTGCAACATTTTTTTAGGCCATTTTTTCATTGTCATGAGAGGTGTAATTCACATTTTGACCCACTAGATGGTACACAAGTATAGTGTAACTTTGACACATATGTACTGTACATATGGTGTTTAAAATGTATGCCATGTAACCGTATTGAATGGGCGACACGGACTGTGAGCGCACACCATTTTGCACTGTTGTGTTTATATTTCCATTGCCGACCAAACGGCTCAGGAAGCGGCTAGTTCCGTTAAGTGAGTGAAAAGAATATCCACTTGTTGTTTTTCTGTGTATTCCTGTTTATTTCAACCCACGCATAATAAATGTGACGTTCAGAGTGTCCGTGAATGCACCTCGCGGTCATCTAGTGACAATGAGGAAATGTGGTTCAGAGGCTGAGCCGACTAGAGACGTGTCTGTGAGTTGGAGATACGCAGATGGTGTTGGAATTGCACTGCTGTTGATGTGTCCAGGTAGGAATAAAGTAAAAAAAAAAAAAAGCGACAAACCTCGTGTGACTCAGAGGGAGCTACACTGTGCCGTCCGTCTGATGTCATAACGGAGAGGCGTGGCTAACCATGATGCGCATACATGAATTACGCCAAAAAATGTAACGCAATTCATTAAATAAGTCGGCACCATTAACGCGTTGCATATAATAAAGGGAACACTAAAATGGATGAATGAAATATTCTTATTAAATACTTTGGTCTTTTCATAGTTCATTGTGCTGACATCAAATTCACACAAAAATGATCAATGGAAATCAAATGTATGAACCCATGCAGGTCTGGATGTGGAGTCCCACTCACGTTGGCTCCACAGCATGTGAAAGTGATTGTCAGTCTGTGTTGCTTCCTAAGTGGACACTTTGAATAATGACGCAGCATTTTTGAGTGTCAACTGAGTGTTCCCTTGATTTTTTTGAGCTGCATATGTATTCCAAGAAAAAAGTGCATCTCAGCTTTGTCATATACAGTAGGTGAAAAACAGCTATTATTAATGTCAACTTCACACTTTTGCTCTTTTTTTTCTCCTCATTTTTTTTAGTATGAGAGTCAAAATTATGAGATGTCATAATCATGAGATTGAGAGTCAAAATTATGAGGTAATCAGTCAAAATTACAACATAAAGTCATAATTATGAGAAAGTCAACATTATGAGAAAGTTGAAATTATGAGAAGTCAAAATTAAGAGATAAAATGTCTAAATTAAGAGATGAAAGTCATAATTGAGATATTCAAAATTATGAGAGTCATAATTGCAATAAAAAGTCAAAATTATGAGATAAAAAGTTGAAATTAAAAAGTGAAAAATTAAGAGATAAAAAGTACAAATTGTGAGATGAAAGTCATAATTATGAGATAATCAGTCAAAATTATGACATAAAAAAAGTCATAATTTTGAGATAAAGTCAAATTATGAGGAAAAAGTTAAAACGAGATAAAAAGTCAACATGAGCTGTAAGTCATAATTATGAGGCAAAAAGTCATGATTACGAGATAAAGAGTTGAAAATATGACAAAGTCTGCACGTGTGCCCCCTTCATCACGTGGCACTCGGCATTGCGCTGTTTCTGTCTCATAATTGTGACTTTTTATCTCATATTTTGACTATCTCTAACATCTGACATTCCTAACTCATAAATAACTCTATGGGCTGCACGGTGGCTGAGTGGTATGGAAAGTCTGGGTTGGTATCTGCGTTGGGCATTTCTGTGTGGAGTTTGCATGTTCTCCCCGTGCGTGCGTGTGTGGGTTTTCTCCGGGTACTCCGGTTTCCTCCCACATTCCAAAAACATGCATGTTAGCTTCATTGGAGACTCTAAATGGTCCATAGGTATGAATGTGAGTGTTTGTCTATATGTGCCCTGCCATTGGCTGGACACCAGTCCAGGGTGTACCCCGCCTCTAACCCAAAGTCAGCTGGGATAGGCTCCAGCATATCCGCAACCCTAGTGAGTCAGCATAGAAAGCAGCATAGAAAAAGGGTTATGATTTCATATTATACTTTATTTCTTTTTTACATTTTGCCGTTTGCAGCTCGCAACTGTTTTTCTTTTTGGCTTGCGTGGGACTAAAATGAAAGAAAAGATTTTTTTAAATGTGGGGAAAGTAAGTACCTGGAAAACATCCTGAAGGCTGGCAGGTGTGCAGTGGCAGCATAAACGCGGCGGTCTGATAAAGCACGCTGACTTGTCCTCATTTAGGTGAGCAACTGCAACCTGTATCGCCTGGGCAAGAAGAAAGGACTCCCCAGCAGGATGGTGGTGTCCATCTTTGACCCCCCTGTCAACTGGCTACCTCCTGGCTACGCCGTCAACCAGGACAAGTGCAGTACTGACAAACCGGAGTCAGACGAGGTGAGTGGATCGGGTGCCGCTTTATCAGATCAATTGGGGAGGGACAAAAAAACTAACATAAAATGGAGAAAAATGTCAACCGTCATGGAAAACAATATTTATTCTATAAAAATACCAACATTTAATTGAAATAAAAAATATACTTACATTTAATGGTTGTAGTATGTTAATATTTTTATATTAATATTTGAGTCTCACAATTTTTACCATTCATCTTTGTGGAGCAGTCCGCTCTTAGACAGAGAACACATTCATTGGAAGCAGGCGGTGCTCAGCATGTACTTTATTCTCAACAAAGTATACTGTATGTATTGCAGGGGTGTCCGAAAGTGCAGCTTTTTTTTTTTTTTTTTATTGGCCCGTGGCACATTCTAAAAGTATTATTTAACAAGAAAAGTAAAAACAAATCCGCTGTATTTTGAAGATCGGACAGTGTCGGCTTCCGCCACGAGATCCGGTGGCCGTATCACCTTCATCACTGTGGGCCACTCTCCGACGGAGTAGGCGCCTCAAGGCTGGTTGCCACTCGACTCCCGCCACCCGCAACAAGAAGAAAAGGCAACACCGCCATGCAGACGTTAGTTTCACGTGGGATATTGGGCTCCGTGGCTACGGCGGTAGTTCCCCCTCGCTGTGCCCCACACCCCCAACAGCCCCGCCCCCACCTCCGGCCATCTAGACATTTCAGGTATATGAGAGTACTGGTCTCACCTTGGCCACACTCCGCCACCGCTCTAACCGCTGGTCAGTAAATTACTATCGCGGTGGGTGTTGCTTGAAAGACTATCAGTCATCCAAATGTTCTTTCAAAATATTCTTTACCAGAGCAAATCGCTTTTTTCACTGCAAATGTTTAGATGACCTTGATTTATTTAAATTTTTTTGTCACGTTTTCTGTGCGAGGATCCGGCAGAAAAATGATTCACTGTGAAAATCCCTGACAGGGATGACAAATGATAGGAAACAATCAGTAAATAAATCAATGAAGAAGAAATCAAAGATAAATAGTTTATTCTTGTAAAATTGGGACTAACTGTCTAACTAACCGGGGACCGAAAATGGCCCCGGGTCCACACTTTGGACACCTCTGTGTTTATACCCTTTGCTGTATGTTTCTTTCACGCAGGCCAAGGAGGAGCTTCTGTCCAACGGGCGTTCTGCTGACGACTACGACGAGGAGAGCGAGGAGGCGGATGACGAAGGAGAGCTGATGTTGAAGGAAGAGCCAAAGGATGAGGTCAACATGGAGGATGACCTGGAGTATTACAAGGAGCACATCAAATTCATTGACAACATGCTGCTGGGATCTGGCGCGTTCGGGAAGAAGATCTCACTGACCGCCTTCCCTTCGCCGCTCACCGCTGCCTCGGGCCCGTCGCCCTCCGCGGGGGCGGCATACGACTGGAAGGCCCCCAAGAAGAACCCGTATCAGGCAGCCCAGCAGCACCCGGAGCCGCTCCCCGCCGTATCAGCAGCGGAGGACTTTGACTACAGCTCATGGGACGCCATGTGCTACTTGGACCCCAGCAAGGCGGGCGAAGAGGATGACTTTGTGGTGGGCTTTTGGAATCCGTCAGAGGAGAACTGCGGCACGGAGCTGGGAAAGCAGTCCATTTCCTACGACCTTCACACAGAGCAGTGCATCGCAGACAAGAGCATCGCTGACTGCGTGGAGGCTCTGCTGGGCTGCTATCTGACCAGCTGTGGGGAGAGAGCTGCCCAGATGTTTCTCTGCTCACTGGGCCTCAAGGTGAGCATCTCCTGCTTCCCCGTACTGTCGTCATGTCACGTGTGCCACATTTAACCTGTAAGAAGCCTCAGCCTTTCCATTCTCTTTTTTCACATTTCCGCTGCTGCTTTTTAAAAATGTATTTCTCCAACTATTTCAACCTTTTTCTTTAAATGTTCTTGAAATGATGTCTTTGTGTTTTTTTCCCCTCATAACGCCTTCAGGAAAATAACCTAAACTTTGGACAATTTTTTTTTTTGAGAATATGTCTTTTGATTTCTTAATATTTTGATTTTGTTCTCATAACATTTCAGCCTTTCCTTTTCCAACTATTTCAACTTTTTTTCTTGGAAATGTTCTTTTCAGATTTATGACTTTGTTGCCATATTTTCACCTTATTCCCATGATATTACAACTTTTTCCCAAAATAATAAATTGATTTCGTTTTGTTTGTTTCTCATAATCTCATAACAATAGTCTCTTTCAATGCTTCAACTTGATGCAACTAAAATGGCGTTGTTTTTTCCTCGTATCACAAATGTATTCTCCTAAAACGTGGACTTCTTGATATTTTGACTTTATTCTTGTCATTTCTGCAGCTGCTGTTTTTTCCAAATATCTCAACTTTTTTGCAAGTTTTCTTCCCAGAATTACGCCTTTATTCTGAGAATATTATACATTTTCCCCCTAATATTCAAAAAATGACAACTTTACTTTGTGTTTGTTTCTCATAATGTAACAACTTGAGAAAAACTGACCTCATTTCTTCAACATCTCAACTCTATGCTACTAAAGTGACATTGTTACAGGCATCAGTAACGTTGTGACCATAGCCACCACAGGAAGTATGCTGTCCAGAAAAAAACAATGTCTTGTTTATGTCTTTTAAGTCTTATTTTCTCTTATTATGTCTACTATATTGGGTAATAGGAGTGTAAAGGTGACTATAGGGGTGTTATTTCATGTCTAGAGGGCTTTACTAATACTAAGGAGTGTATTAAGAAGGTGGTAAAGAGGTTTTCTATGCTCAAACTAATAAAGTACTCAATTTATTAATAAGGAATCCAACCTACTTCACGGAAAATTCACTTGTGACTTGGCGGTCCTTGAAGGGTGTCTATATTGAATGTTTTATATGGTGTGCGCAGGTGTTACCGCTGGAGAGAGGGACCTCAACGGCAGAGAGCCAGCTCAGCCCAGCATGCACAGTGGGTGACCTGTGCTACGGCTGGTTGAAAATCCCACCGCGCTGCATGCTGGAACATCCAGACGCAGAGAGAACACTCAACCACCTGATCTCCGGCTTCGAGAACTTTGAAAGGAAGATCAACTACACTTTTCAGAACAAGGCTTACCTCCTCCAAGCCTTCACCCATGCTTCCTACCATTACAACACCGTCACAGGTGAGACTGCTGCATTAGCCTTGAAAAAAAGAAAGAGAGACACAATCATCATGGGCATGAGTGTCTTATTCTTTTCGGAACCTTAACGGTTTATTGCAAGGGAGTCCGAAGTGCGACCCGCTGTTATTTTCGTATTGGACCGCGGCACATCCTGCAAATATAATTTACAAGTATTTGAGCCTTCTAGATATGAAATAGCACCCATATAGTCCCCTTTACACTCCTATTACCCAATATAGTAGACATAAGAGAAAATAAGACACAGAAAGCCTGTTTACCACCTTCTAAATATGCTTTTTAACTTGATTAGAGCCCTCTACACATGAAGTAACACCCCTATAGTCCCCTTAACACTCCTATTTCCCAATATAGTAAACATAAGAGAAAATAAGACATAGAAAGCCTGTTTACCACCTTCTAAATATGCTTTTTAACTTGATTAGAGCCCTACTAGACATGAAATAGCACCCATATAGTCCCCTTTACACTCCTATTACCCAATATAGTAGACATAAGAGAAAATAAGACACAGAAAGCCTGTTTACCACCTTCTAAATATGCTTTTTAACTTGATTAGAGCCCTCTACACATGAAGTAACACCCCTATAGTCCCCTTAACACTCCTATTACCCAATATAGTAAACATAAGAGAAAATAAGACATAGAAAGCCTGTTTACCACCTTCTAAATATGCTTTTTAACTTGATTAGAGCCCTCTACACATGAAGTAACACCCCTATAGTCCCCTTAACACTCCTATTACCCAATATATTAGACATAATAAGAGAAAATAAAACACAGAAAGCCTGTTTACCACCTTTAAAATACACTTTTTAACATGATTAGAACCCTCTAGACATGAAACATGCATGTATGTTTAGTATACAGTATATGATTATGCATCTGTGTGTATGGCTCCTTTAGATTGTTACCAACGGTTGGAGTTCCTTGGAGATGCAATTCTTGACTACCTCATTACAAAGCACCTTTATGAAGACCCACGGCAGCACTCCCCCGGCGTACTGACTGATCTGCGGTCGGCACTCGTCAACAACACCATCTTTGCCTCCCTGGCTGTCAAGTACGACTACCACAAGTACTTCAAAGCCATCTCGCCTGAACTTTTCCACGTCATTGACGACTTTGTGCAATTTCAACTTGAAAAGAATGAGATGCAAGGCATGGACTCTGAGGTAAGTGGACTTTCTGAGAGTACACCTTGATGCTCACCACATGGAGTATGAGTAATTGCATGAAGCGTATCAGTGGAGAAGTAGCTCACGTTTCATTCTACATAACTTTGTTTCACCCTTATTCATTTCATCATAACGTCATCGCCTAATCCACGGGTGTGCGGCCCGGGGACCATTCTTATTGCCACGTGGCACATTCTAAAAACATCATTTAACAAGGAAAAAAAACAGCAGTAATTTGCAAGAATAAAATGGAAATATTAAGAGAAAAATGTTGTAATATAATGACAAAAAGTTTAAATATTGTAATATTGAAAGCTGTGATTTTTTCACAAAGTCATAATTACAAGAAAAAATTTACAGGAAGACAGTTGAAATATTTGGAAAAATAAAGTCAAATTATTAAGAGAAAAAAATTTGCATTCGAACAAGAAAAGTCATAATTTTACAAAGGTAACATGAGGTAAAATAACATTTTATTAGGAAAGTTGCTATATTAAAGAAAAAAAAGCCTTTTTCTTTGAAAGTTGTTAATATTATGTCAAACAAAACAATTAATAAACTTGTAATTTTTGGAAAATTGGGAAAAAGTAATGTTACGAGAATAAAGTCAACATATGGGAATACAAGTCATAATTACTAGAAGAAGATTTGCCAAAAAAGTTGCCGTTTTATCAGAATACACTTGTAATATTATGAGGAAAAATATTGTCATTTTAATAGCATGAACTTGAAATCTTAAAGGTTTTTTGTTTTTTTTAAGTTGTAATATGACAAACAAGACATTTTTTTTAACATTAGGTTGTGGAAAATGTTATATTATTGGAAAATGTCAAAATATTATGAGCAGAATTTTGTGAAGTCTGTTGAATAAAGTTAGGGAATAAAGTTGTGTTATGAGGAGAAATAATATAATTTTATTTGCATTAAGCTCTGATATTAAAATATATATATATATATTTTTTTTTTAAAGCTCTGATTTTTGGAAAATTTGGTTGGGGGGGAAAACGTTCTAATGTTACAAAAAATGTGTCAGAAGAACAGCATTTACAAGATGAAAATTGAACTACCTGGAAAATGTAAAAAAAAAAAAAAAACAGCCATAATTTTACAAGAATAAAGTCACATTATTAAGAGAAAAAAGTGGTAATTTTACGAGAGTAACGTTGTAAAAAAACTAATCTAATGAGAATAAAGTTGTCGTGTTATGAGGATTATCATTATTACTATTACTTTTTTTACACGTAATATTCTGACAAACAAAACACAAAATAAAGTTTGAATTTTTGGAAAATTAAGTTGGGGAAAAATATATAATTTTATGCAAATAAAGTTAGAATATTATGGGAATAAAGTCGTAGGCTGAGATGTTCACTTTGTGGCCCCTGAGCTACACAATAGCAACATGGACATACCTGGGAGGCTGAATGGGCTCTATGAACATAAGCTGGAGAGTCCAACAAGTGAGTTACCGCTAAGCAAGTTCACCAAGCTCCCGATCTCATGATACATCACTGAAACCTTGCGTAGAGCGCCCTCTTGTGGCCGTCGACGGTAATGTTCATGTCAGTCAGTATGAATAATATACATATACAGGTACAGTATATACATCAAGTATATATACATATATTGGATGTACACGTCGTACCTGACGAAATGCCAGGACCATCCAAACGATGAACAAGCGTGTGAATTGTAGTGGCGTGTTTTGGTTCATGTGTATTTGTTTTTGGTTGTGTTCGTTTTTGCTCTCAGCTGCGACGCTCGGAGGAAGACGAGGAGAAGGAGGAGGACATCGAAGTCCCAAAGGCGATGGGAGATATCTTTGAGTCGCTAGCTGGAGCTATTTACATGGACAGCAGGATGTCGTTGGAGATGGTGTGGCAAGTGTATTATCCCATGATGAGGCCGCTCATAGGTGAGCAAATGTCATTCATCGTTGTGGAGCCAGTCACTGATAGACCGCATTTCTCCGACTCCGCATTTCCGCAGAGAAATTCTCTGCAAACGTGCCTCGTTCTCCTGTGAGGGAGCTGCTGGAAATGGAACCAGAAACCGCCAAATTCAGGTAAGGGAATCGTATCAATCGGTTTTGAGTCGTATCGTATCCTGTGTGTCTAGATTCGAATGGAATGGTCCATCACAAAGCGATTTCCATCCCTACATGTCATTCGTGTCGTGGCTCATTTTAAAATAACCATTTAGTCCAAACATGCTTTGTGAAATGCGTGAAAAATATTCTTATTGCTATCAACTTTAAAGCTCCCCCCACCCCCATTTTTGCTGTTTTTTCCCAAATATTTGGGAAAAAATCAGGAAAAAAGTTAGTTTGTACCTTTTTCCATTCTTTAGTAATCAGCAGTAGAACATAGGTACATTTCAGGAAAATATCATCCATCCATCCATTTTCTATGCCGCTTACCCACCAACTGACTTTGGGCTGGTGGCCAGCCAATGGCAGGGCACATATAGACAAACACTCACATTCATACCTATGGACTATTTAGAGTCACCAATGAAGCTAACATGCATGTTTTTGGAATGTGGGAGGAAACCGGAGTACCCAGAAACCCCCCCCCCACACACACGGGGAGAACATGCAAACTCCACACAGAAATGCCCAATGCAGATTCGAACCAGATCTTCCCGATCTCCTGACTGTGTGGCCAACGTGCTAACCACTAGGCCACCGTGCGGCCCAGGAAAATATCAGTTCCTAACTTAAAAAAAAGATACATTTCAAGTATAACTTTGACTTTGGCCCAAATTTAGCCATACATATTTAGCCAAAATATCTAAACAACTACGCCACAACATAAACAACACAAATAATTGTTGTTTTACATAATAATAACCATTTATTTACCCCATCAACTATTTACAATGTTCACATTTGGAACTGAAGTGTGTGTGCACGTGTTCAAAGCGTAACCTCCTCCATGCTACACTCCTCCATGCTCTTCCACTTTCTGCTTGCCGTGAAGCGCTCTTTTACAGGGAGAAAGATGCATGCCGAGCTCTTATGAAACGCACTTCTGCCACCTTGTGAGCATTTTTACGGCTTCAAACCACACCAAACATGATGTCTTCCACTATGCGCTCGCCTCGTCACCGCTTTTTGCCAAAAAAACGTCAAAGACGTATAAATATGTCTGGGGGATCGGGTGATGGGGTTGAAAAAACCTTAGAGATACATCTTTGGTGGCGAATGAGTTCATATTTCAACTTAATGCGACTAAAATGACATTTTTCCTCATAATATTACGACTTTATTTTATATTTTTTCTGTTAACAACCAAGGAGGTTTTACTGTATTGACCTACATTGGATTGCTTTTAGCATCTTTAATGTACAAAATGTATCAAAGTTTCCCCCTTCCTTTCTTTTTTGTATGTATGCTGAGGGTGGGCCAATAAAATGTTACTACTTTTCAATCATACATTTTTGAATTGAGAACTTATTCAAAAACGGTGTTTACAGAGTTGTAACAGAAACATCAAATGAACATTTGATAGCAAAGGTTTCCCACTTTGGCTCTTATTTTCTACACTAGACTTTTTATTGAGAATCGTCTAATAAATTGTATTTATTTTGGAATTCCCAGCCAGCCATTTGCATTTGTTCATATTTCATTGAAAAGTGTTTGCATATACTGTGTGTGTGTGTGTGTGTGTGTGTGTGTTTGTGTGTGTGTTTTGCATTTTTATTGTATGAAAAGTGAAAAGCCAGCTAGGCAGCCCTTGTAGAGTCAGTGCACCATAGCCTAGCATAGCATAGCATGTGAGTGTAAGTGCCTAGTAGTGAAATGTGTCTCATGTGTGGTGTCCTTGCGTGCAGCCCCGCCGAGAGAACATACGACGGGAAAGTCCGGGTGACGGTAGAGGTTGTCGGGAAGGGCAAGTTCAAAGGAGTCGGCCGCAGCTACCGGATCGCCAAGTCCGCCGCGGCCCGACGAGCTCTGCGCAGCCTCAAAGCCAATCAACCTCAGGTCCAAAACAACTGAGCTCCTCTCAGCGTCAAGCACCTGCACCATTGACACAGTATTTACGTCCCAACACGCCGCAATGCTCGGCCGTCAGAGGCGGACGAGGGACCGCTGTGTGTGTGTGCGTGTGTGTGTGTGTGTGTGTGTGTGTGTGTGTGTGGTGATGCAGCACCACAAACAACACATTTCACGTTTCATCTTTTTCTTTGTTTTTGCACAAACACAATCTCTAGCTCCATTTTTGCTTGGTGTCGTCACCGGCGTGTTTAATGCCGAGCAAAAGCGTTTCATTTCTTAACATCTCCCATAGGCCAGAGACTCGGCACAAGGCGCCGTAGCACCGTGTACATCAGGGGTGTCCCACGTGTTTTGTTTTGGTGTTTTACTGGCCCGCGCCACATTCTTTCAACGATCATTTAACAGGAAAACTATGGTAAAAATGGAAAAATCAGCGGTAATTTTACAAGAATAAATTCAAAATATTAAGAGAGGAAAAATTTGTAATCTAACAAGAAAAATTCCTCATTTTACGAGCACGTCCTCATATTGTCAGCAAAAGTAATAAAGTTGAAGTTTTTATTTTATTTTTTTCAAGTCATATTATGAGAAACAAAACAACAAATAAAGTGGGCATTTTGGAAAATTTGAAAAAGTTCAATATTACAAAATAAAGTCCAAATATGGGAATCAAGTCCTAATTACAAGAACAAAGCTGGAATAGTTGGGGAAAAAAACAGCAGAAATGGGGAAAAAAAGCTGTAATCTCACAAGAATAAATTCAAAATATTGAGAGGAAAAATTTGTAATCTAATGAGAAAAAGTCCTCGTTTTACGAGAATAATAAAAATAATGTCCCTTTTAGTAGTGTAAAGTTGAAATGTTCAAGGTTTTGTTTTTTTTTCAATATTAAAATATTCAATTTTTTTCAAGACACAATATTATGAGAAAAAAAACAAACAAAGTGGGCATTTTTGGAAAATTAGGTTGCAGAAAAAGTCATATCACAAGAATAACGTCCAAATATGGGAATGAAGTCATAATGACATGAAGAAAGCTGAAATAGTTGGGGGGGGGGGATGAAAAAAAACAGCTGTAATTTTTACAGGAAAAAACTTTTTTCTAACTAGAAAGTTAAAAAAAGAATAAACTCATAATACGAGGAAAAGTAATGACCTTTTAATAGCATATGGTTGAAATATTAAAGAAACATGTTGTTTTTTAAAGTCATGAGAAAAACAAAACACTTTCAGTTTTTTTAATATCAGGTTGGGAGGAAAGTCATATTATGAGAAGAAAAATTACAAGGAAAAATAACAGCTGTCATTTTATGAGAATAAAGTCCAAAATATTATGGGAATAAAGTCATCATTACAAAGAACAAAGTTGAAATAGTTGGAAAATTTAAAAAAAACAGCAGCAAATATACAAAAACCAGCTGTCATTTTACAAGAATCAAGTCAAAGTATGAAGAGAAAATAGCTGCATGTTAGAAAGCCGTCATTTTACTACAATGAAGTCAAAATATGAAGAGAAAAAAGTCATTTTCTAACTAGAAAAAAGTTGCAAGTTTACAAGAATAAACTCCTAATATTATGTGTGTTTGTGTGTGTGTGTACATATATTATTATTATTAATATTAATATTGAGAGAGCTGAACAAAAAATAAAGTTGTGAATATACGACATGTGGAATGTTAGGAGGCAAAATCATGTCATTTTAGTAGCATCTAAATGAAATATTCAACAAAGAGACAAATGCAATGAGTTTGAGTCTTATGGCAATAATATGGCCAGAAGAAAATGTACAAAGATTTGAGAAGAAAGCTGAAAAAAACCACCAGCAAAAATGGGGAAAAAGAGCAAAGCTGATATTAATGAATCATTAATAAATCAATCATGAATTAAGCTGACATGCACTTTTATCTTGAAGTATACACAGTACTCCCGAGCATATGTAGGAAATCTGAAAGTGTTAAAGTTGCGTCCTTTCATGAGGGACAAAGTTAGGACACCCCCGGTGTACATCATTGAGTAAAAGTACACAGGAAGGTTTCAGGCTCAACTCCTCACCCTGAGCACCAACACACACACACACACACACACACACACACACACTACTGTGTTGCTGTTGGAAATGTGTTTCTAATCATTCTTGCACTTGTAGACTATCACGGTCTGTCGTTATGAGTTGTGTGGTCGGGTTGACAACCAAAATCCTACAGACTGCAAAGTCTGTAAGAATCTAAATCTAAATATATATTACATTATATATGAAAATATCACTTGATATGGTTGGCCTCAAACGCCAGGGCTCACCCTCACGTCCTGCAAAACGGATGGGATTTGAAGCAAGCACCTGAGGCTGCATGTTCCCGCGTGTGTGTGTGTGTGTGCGTGTGCGTGTGCGTGTGCGTGTGTAAACCTTGTCAACTGGATTGCTCTCTTATTCTCCTGTAGACGTATGTCAAAGTGAGGTGTAGATGTCGTTGCGTCGCCGTGGTGATTAGCTTTCAGTACTGAGATCGGATCCCTTTCTAAATGTCTTTCCACTGAGGCCAAAGTCCACTCCAGCACGGATATTTTGAGAAATTCTTTTCTGCTGCATCCGAAAAGCAACCGCAGCTTGACTGTTGACCAGTTTGCCCGTGCATTAGGCATACAATGACGTGTCATACTGCAAGTTAACTCACAGACGTCTGAGCATTTTAATCCATTTCCAAGTGCACGTGCTCCTGAGGATGCACAGACACTTCCTCTTACGGGCCTTACGTCTTATTCCCATGCGACGATGAAATGGACGAACAGTTGAAAAGAGGCCGCTTCATTAGGAAGCCCCCCCACGCCCACCCCAGGCAGGCAGGACCCTTCCAAATTTCCACGCCATTATTTCCACTAATGATACACACCAGGGGTGTCCTCACTTTTTGGCCACCAGCGAGGGACACAAAGTGGAACATGAAAGGATGCGACTTTAACACCTTGATGTTTTCAACACAACTTCTGTATATTTCAAGTAAAAAGTGCATCCCAGCTTTGTCGTATACGGTAGGTGACAAAAAATATTCTCAACATCAACTTCACTCTTTGCTCCTTTTTTTTTTTTTTTTTTTTTACCCATTTATGCAGTTTTTTGTTGTTGTTTTTTTTTTTTTAACAAATACTTAAATAATCGTCATAAATGTAGTATGATGACTTTATTCCCAAACTATTTCCCAAACTTTCCCCCCAACCTAATTTTCCAAAAACTTATCATTATTACATTAAAACATTTATTTTTTCGTTACTATTTCCACTCTTCCACGCCACTAAAATGACATTATTTTTTCTCGCAATATTCTGAGTTTATTCTGGTAAAAATGCAACTTTTTTCCTCTTTATTCTTGTAAAATTACAACTGTTTTTTTCCCAGCTATTATGACGTTATTCCCATAATATTCTGACTTCATTCTTGTAATATTAAAACTTTTTCCGCAAACTAATTTTCCAAAAATTATTAATTTTTAGTTCTGTTTGGTTCTCAATATATTACGATTTGTTTCTTATATATTCATTTTTCATATTTCAACTTGATGCTACTAAAATTACATTCATTATTCTCACTTTGTTCTGGTAAAATTTTAGCTTTTTTCCCAATTTTCTCTTCATAATTCCAACTTTATTCCCATACCATTTTGACTTTATTCTTTTTCCGCTAACTAACAACTTTAGTTTTGGTTTGGTTCTCATATGATGACTTTTAAAAACCCGTCTGTTTTCTTGGCTATTTCCACACTGTGCTGCTAAAATGACATTAATTTTCCTCATAATATTGAGAGTTTATTCTCTTTAAAATTGTGACTTTTTCTACTCATCACAGTATGGCTTTTTTCTTTTCATAGTTTGACTTTATTCTCGTAAGATTACAGCTGTTTTTTTCCAACTATTTCAACTTTTTTCTTGCCAAATTTCTTTTCCTAATTATGACTTTATTCTTGTAATATTAGAACTTTTTCGCCAACCTTTTTCCCCCAAAAATTGCTATTTTATTTTTTGGTTTGTTTGGTTCTCAAAATATTCATAATATATATTTTTAAAAATGCAAAAAAAACTTTTTTCCAGTTAGAATCCTATGTTTTTCTCTTTATACTTTGACTTGATTGTAGTAAAATGACGGCTCCCATAATATTGTAACTTTTTCAGCAACCTAATTTTCCAAAAATGATAATTGTTTTGTTTCTCATATTATAACTTAAAAAAAAAAATACTTTTTTAACACTATTTCCACTCTATGCTACTAAAATATTGTTTTTCCTTATAATATTACAAGTTTATTCTGGTAATATTGCAACTTTTTTTCTTGTTGGAATACAACTATGACTTTATTCTCATGAAGTTACAGCTGTTTTGTCCATACATAGTTATGACTTTATTGCCATAATATTTTGGCTTTATTCTCATAATATTATACATTTTTCCGCAACCTAATTTTCCAAAAATTACAAATTTATTTTGTTATATATATATTTGAACTTTATGCTACTGAAATGAGATTATTTTTGCTCGTAATATTTCGACCTTATTCTCGTTAGATAGATTCCAACGTTTTTCTTGTAATATTTTAAATTTATTCTTGTCAAATTACTGCTGACTTTTCCATTTTTGCTGTTTTTTGTTAGTTTTATTGGTAAATGATGTTTTTTAGATTGTGCCACGGGCCAATAAGAAAAGCCGCCAGGGGCCACACTTTGGACACCCCTGTTATCACCAGAGACACAAATTCCAAAGGATTCCGAAGGAAGAACGATCAAAAAGCGGCAGGAAAATGATTCCAAGACCAGAAGGACACAGGAACCTCATGTCACATGGTTGTCGAGTTTTGGAATGTAACCAATAAATATTTTTGGGGGAAATGTGTCCTGGAAAGTTGCAAGAACTTGGGGAGTTTGGACGGCCGTTGTGCGTGACATCCCCAGCAGCGGCCCACATGGCAGCCTGTCCCACTCTCTACAAATACTAACAAAACAAAACCCAAACAGGATATGTCCTGGGAAAACAGGCGTTCCGTCACCCCTGGTGTGCATTCTCCTTCAAATAATGAATAGTTTTACTCGTCCGCAACACAAACACTGAAGTCTTTGGCCACAGGTTTCCAAAAGCTGCCTTTTTTAAGGACAAAAACTAAGGCCAAGACGTGTCGAAGAGTATGCCTTTTTCACATATCCGTATTGGTGTGGACGTGGCGTCACTGAGACTTTTTGTGATGCAAACATTCTAGCCTGTCACTCAATCAGCACCTTTCCATGCACGCAATAGTCTCACCCTCACACATGCACTATCCGAAATCATGCGGGGGTTTGCGGTTATTAAAAAGGCAGCTGGGACCACTGAGGTGTTTCCCGCAGGACTGCCATCTATTTGTGGTGGGGGGTGCAAACATTAAAAATAGTGATGGAAATTATGATGTCATACCTCGTAGCGTGTGCCCAAATACGGTGCACCCTGCTGAGCCACGCCAGGTGGCTCCTCCCCTTCTATACTCTGCTTCTCCTGATAGTAGTGATGTCATGATATTTCAACAGGTACACTTGGTCAAATCCTCATTTTTTCCTTCTTACCACCAGGTGGCCACAATCGGTATCAGTTTGAAAAAAATGTAAAAACAACCCAAATAGTCATGGAAAAAATGATTAGAGCACCCTTGTTTCTTCAGTTCGTGTTCATTTGAATGCCTGATGCAACTAAAAGTACCTTTGTTAGGACAACAAAAGTAGCTCACAAGAGTTCCATTTTTTTGGCAATGCAATGCTATAGCTATTCATGATATTGCTATTCATGTGAGAACATAAGTGATGTTGGTTATTATCATGAAAAGCATGGAAGTTGCTCGATCTCAGCTCTTATTATGAGCTGCATTTGTTGTCGTGATGTTTGTCCAAACAAATGTAGCTTTGGTTGCATCAGGCGTTCAAATGGACCAATCAACTGAAGAAACAAGGCTGCTCTCATTCTCTTTTCCGTGACTGTACATTTTGAACTACAAATGAACTTTCTTCTGTCGCCTCTTTTTCATGCCGAGGTGTCCAAAGTGCGGCCCACGGCACATTCTAAAAATATAATCTCATGATAGATATCCTTGAATGTCCTGATGAAGTCATGACAGACATCCTTGAATATTCTGATGGATTCATGACAGATATCCTTGAATATACTGATGGAGTCATGACAGATATCCTTGAATAGTCTGAGTCATTGCAGACATCATTGAATATTTTGATGGATTATTGACAGATATCCTTGAATATTCTGATGGATTAATGACAGACATCCTTGAATATTCTCATGAGTCATGACAGACATCATTGAATATTTTAATGGATTAATGACAGATATCCTTGAATATTCTGATGGATTAATGACAGACATCCTTGAATATTCTCATGAGTCATGACAGACATCATTGAATATTTTGATGGATTAATGACAGATATCCTTGAATATTCTGATGGATTAATGACAGACATCTTTGATTATTCTGAGTCTTGACAGACATTCTTGAATATTCTGATGGATGGAGTCATGACATCCTTGAATAGTCTGACAGGGTAATGACATATCCTTGAATATTGATGGAGTCATGACAGACATCCTTGAATATTCTGATGGAGTCTTGACAGACATCATTGAATACTCTGATGGATTAATGACAGATATCCTTGAATATACTGATGGATTAATGACAGATATTCTTGAATATTCTGATGGAATCATGACAGACATCTTTGAATATTATGAGTCATTACAGACATCCTTGAATATTCTGAGTCATGACAGACATCCTTGAGTATTGTGATGGAGTCATGACAGACATCCTTGAGTATTGTGATGGAGTACGTGGGTGAATAGCAGCATGTGTAGAAGTGGAAGAGGTTGGTAGAGTTGTTGTGCGTCCACGTAGAAAGAGGGTTTTGTGACGACGACAACATGGAAGACAAAAGGCAAGCGAGTAAGAAGCATTAGTTTTGCTGGGAGGTGATGAAGATGGACAGCGGAGTGTTGCAACATGGCTGCTGCGTGCACGGAAAGGAGATGATGCGTCTTTCTCATGTTGTCATTTCACCTCATTACCTCAGTTCATTGCATGCGTTTATCAGCTTTTTTTTTTTTTTTTTTTGGTTTGGTGCTATTTGTTTTGTACGCTTGATCTTTTTTTGCACTGTAACGGTAATACCTCCTCTTTTCCTTCTTGTTGTTTTTGGTTATGTTTCACGGAGTTTATGCGTTTCAATGCGGACGCCCTTTCCAGTATGTCAGCCGCCATTGTGGAGGACAGCTGCGTTGTTCTCGTCTTCCATTCCACACTTGAGCTGAAGCTAGGAAGCTGAGCGGGTAAAAACAATAATAGAAGAGCATTTGAGGGCTTTACGTCCGTGTGGAAGTAATGGGATGACACTCATGGTTGGGAATGTGACTCCAAGGGACAGCCTGGAAATACAGTAGATCACATTCCCAAACCATCAAAATATCGATTCTTCACACACGCCTCGTGCCTCCCCCTCTAAAAGCCTCCTGCTAGCTCGACTGCTCCGATTTTGGATCAACATTTGCAATAAAGGTGAGTGCTGTCAAGATAATGCAAATATAAAATGTATGGTGAATGAAACATCGTGGAAGATGAGCCATCAACACGTGGAATCGGAGTCACAGCCTTTGGCGCTACAGCACATTGTAAAAATATTCTCTAAATATTTAGATGAAAACGTTGAAATTTAACAGGAAAAAGTTGTCATTTTACGAGAATATGATGAGGGAAAGATGTCATTTTAGGAGCACAAAGGTTGTAAGCCGTAATATTATGAGAAAGAAAACAACAAATAAAGCCATTTGGAAAATGAGGTTGGTGAAAGTTAGAAGCTTATGAGAATAAAGTCAAAATTTTAAGAGAAAAAAGTTGTAATTTTACCAACGTTGTGACGTTATGAGGAATAATAACGTCATTTCAGTAGCATAACGTTGATCCATAAAGGTTGTTTTTAAAAGTTGTAATATTTTGAGCAACAAACAAAACACTGAACAAAGTCGTAATTTTTGGAAAATTAGGTTACGAGAAGCCAAAACATCATGGGACTGATAAGTATTAATCAGGGGAAGAAAATTTACAAGAAGAAAGTAAGCAATCGAGGAAAATACTGAATCGTGATTAATCGCGTTTTGTCCATAGTTAACTCATAATTAATTCCATTTAATTGCAGATAGAAATAAGTTTTTATCCAAAATCCAATCAGATGGGAAGCCAAAAAATGTGGCTGGGGACCTCCCGATTAGAAAGCGTACAATGTTGACATGTCTATGTCGTTATGCTTCACTGATCCATGTTTTTCCCCCTCAAGCACTGAGATTTCCCACTTTGCTGGGCGGTCCTTGAACGTACCATAGTTGTGCCTCCCATTCCATGTCTTGATGGCTCATCTTCCATGATGATTGATGATGGTGAGTAGCTATACGTTGAATAAGCGTGTGAGGCATATTTAGCGATTCAGCCTGGATGGTGTGGCCAATGAACACTCACGTTTTGGAGGTTTGCAGGGGGGAGGAGCGATGGGCGTGTCAATTTGCTGGTGGTCCCGGAACTTAACCCGTCAGAAAAGTGGTGATCTGCTGTACTTTCTTAAAGGGACATGACACATTGGACACCGTGGACCGGTCTTTTGGGTGGGGGCAGGAGGTCGCAATGCTTGCTGGTTGGTAGGGGATCAAATACCTATTTCACAAAATCAAATACAAATGAATTTATAACCTTTATTTAATGTTGAATGTTATTTTTGTTCCACATTCTGTCGTTTTCTGTCCCAATAAATCTTCCATGAAAAAGATGGACTGTTCATGTCTTTCTCAGGGGATGAAATAGTTATTTTCAGGTGGACTTTAGTGGCGTATTTTAGGAGCTCTTTTTAAAATCAACTCCTCCTCACGTTCCATATTTGGCATGGGCTCCACTTCACAGCTTTACAGGAAGTGGAATTCAATTCCGAGAAACTCCGAATGACAGACAGAACTCTATTCTGCTATGGACAAAATCTCACCAATCAGGTTTGACAATGAAAATCTTTAGTCAAAGACAGCCCTTGTAATACTATGACAAAGAAAACAAAATAAAATGGTCATATTGGGAAATTAGGTTGGGGGAGAAAGTGATTATGGGAATAAAGTCATTGTATGAAATTTAAATTGAAGTTACGTTAAATTAAAGTTAAATTTAAAAAAACAGCTGAAATGGGAAAAAAAACAGCCCCAATTTTACGAGAATGAACTCGTAATATGAGAAAAAATAAGGTATTTTTAGTAGCATAGAGTTGAAATAAGATTTTTTTTTTATAGGCGAAACAAAATAAAGTTGTCGTTTTTGGAACATTTGGTTGGGGAAAAAAGTCATTATGGGAATAGTCCAAATCTTATGGGAATAAAATATGAAAAGAAAATTGACAAGAAGGTGATACAGTTGGAAATTTTAAAAAAGAGAAAACAGCAGAAGTGGGGGAAAAAACAGCTCTGTAATTTTACAAGAATAAAGTCAAAATATAGAAAAAGTGCTGACTTCTTATAGATTTGCGTGTTTGTGACACTTCAATGTTTCAGATCATCCAACAAATGTAAATATTAGTCAATGACAACACAACTCAACACTTGATGCACTTTTTCCATGAAACTTTTTCTAATTAAAGGAGAAACAAAATCCAAAGCTACACGGCCCTCTGGCCAACATCTTTAAGGACACAGGAGATGGGAAGAGCAAGTCACCAAAGTTTATTAACGTAGAAACTTGGGTACAGGTAAAAACCCTGTACCGTGCCCGACGAAAAAGTCCTGGATGAGCACTGCCAGAGCCCTACAAAATGACCTTCAGCAGGCCACTGGTGTGAATGTTTCTGACCAAACAATCAGAAACAGGCTCCATGAGGGTGGCCTGAGGGCCCGACGTCCTGTAGTGGGCCCTGTGCTCACTGCCCAGCACCGTAGAGCTGGATTGGCATTTGCCATAGACCACCAGAATTGGCAACTACACCACTGGTGCCCTGTGCTCTTCCCTGATGAGAGCAAGTTCAACCTGAGCACATGCGACAGACGTGAAAGGGTCTGGAGATGCCGTGGAGAACGTTATGCTGCCTGAACATCATTCAGCATAAAATCCTTGGACCCATTGTCAGAACCTACGCTGGTGCAGTGGGACCTGGGTTCCTCCTGGTCCACGACAATGCCCGACCTCATGTGGCTAGTGTATGCAGGTAGTTCCTGGAGGATGAAGGAATTGATACCATTGACTGGCCCCCACGTTCACCTGACCTAAACCCAATAGAACACCTCTGGGACATTATGTTTAGGTCCATCCGGCACCTCCAGGTTGCTCCTCAGACTGTCCAGGAGCTCATGGATGCCCTGGTCCAGATCTGGGAGGAGATCCCCCAGGACACCATCCGTAGTGTCATTAGGAGCATGCCCCCACGTTGTCAGGCATGCGTACAAGCACGTGGGGGCCACACAAACTACTGAGAATCATTTTGAGTTGCTACAATGACATTTTAGCAAAATGGACCAGTGTGCTGCATCATTTTTTCACTTTCATTTTTGGGGTGTCTTTGATTTCCCCCCTCTATAGGGTGATCATTTTCATTTCTATCAAATGATGTGGCATCATTTTGTTACTAATACATCACCCACTTATTATCAGGAAACATATTCAACATCATTTTTCCCCCAGTTTAGATCTGATGTGTTTTCCAAGTGTTCCTCACATTTTTTTGAGCAGTGTATTTCTATGCTCTTGTTAAATTGATTTATTTTACTGCACCGTAACTTGCTTCAGACTCAACTCAAAACTCCCTCACCTTTTTTCTCTGCCGCGCAGCAAAACTCACGGCATACACGAGCCTATCGGTCCCCCTCTCTTGCTCATCCAACCAGCAGTCAGAATGCAGTCTAGATGTGTTCACGGACTTGGGGTTTATTTAATATTTCACATTTTTTTCGAAAATGGACATTTCCCTTACTTGGGTGTTGAAAAAAATCACTGTGAAGGGAGCCGCATCAAGGAGGCTGAAGAGACGCATGCGACTCTGGAGCCGCGGGTTGCCGACCCCTCGATTAGGGGTACCTAAGCCTGGAGACGCCACTCCTTCTCGCCTTCCTCTTTCTCCTCTTCCTGTTTCCACGCTGGCTGAAGCCAGATGGCCTCCTGAAAGGGGAAAATTGTGTATTGACGCTAGCATGCCGAGCTAGTCCTGCTACAGGGCGCTGATTGTTAAAACATGGTTTTTTTTTTTTGGGAATATTCTCGCGATCAACCGGCAAAGACCCAAAGATGGACTAGTAGGTCGCGATCGACGGGTTGGCAACCCCTGCACTGTTCAATATATACCATTCAGCGAGACCAGGGGTCGGTAACCTTCACTACCAAAAGAGCCTTTCTGGCCCCTTTAGCGCTCAAGAAAAATAGCCGGGAGCCACAAAGGGAGCCAATTTGAGTTCCCTTTGATTTATACAACACAACACGACAAGCAGAAGTGCGGTTTGAGTCCTTCCCGTATTCACTGGTGTAACGTAGCCCACTTTAATATACTGTAATAAAAAAGACACAGAGTTGCAGCTTGGCATTTTACGAAACAGTAAACATAAATTTAGAAACGTTTCTTGGCGGGTCTTTTCTTCTTTCTGGAAGATATTATTTTTAGCGGAGAGCTGTGCGAATGATGCTAGATTGACACCAGGACGCTATTAAACAGCTGCCCCTAATCGTAGCGCTTGGACGCATTGGAAACTGGACCGTAGGCTCTCGTTTGTGACTGGTGTTGATGAACGATGGCTTCTTTTTTGATGCACCCATGGTTAGCTTACCGCGGCGATTGCACGCTCACGTGTGCAGGTAAAGGCGAGGCCCGCGACACACTTGAAACGTACAATTTTATCCATAATATTACAAGAAAAAAAGTAGAAAAGCACACAACAGAAAAATGTAAAAATCAGCAGGAATTTTACCAGAATAAAGTCCAAATATTAAGACAAAAAATTTGTAATCCAATGAGAAAAAGTTGTACTTTTGCGAGAATAACATATGATCATTTTAGTAGCATAAAGTTATTAAATATAAAAGAAAAAAGACATTTTAAAAAGTTGTAAGACATTTAAAACCTGTTGTACCGCCTTCTAAATACACTTTAACATGATTAGAGCCCTGTAGACATGAAATAACACCCCTATAGTCACCTTTACACTCCTATTACCCAATATAGCAGACATAATAAGAGAAAATAAGACATAGAAAACCTGTTTACCAACTTGTAAATACACTTTTTAACATGATTAGAGCCCTCTAGACATGAAATAACACCCCTATAGTCACCTTTACACTCCTATTACCCAATATAGTGGACATAAGACAAAATACAACACATAAGACATAGAAAACCTGTTTACCACCTTGTAAATACACTTTTTAACATGATTAGAGCCCTCTAGACATGAAATAACACCCCTATAGTCACCTTTACACTCCTATTACCCAATATTTTAGACATAGAAAACCTGTATACCACCTTCTAAATACACTTCTTTAAACAATAGAAAATAAAATACCATTATTTTCGTAGCATAGTTATTAAATATGAAAGAAAAAAGGCATTTTAAAAAGTTGTAAGACATTTAAAACCTGTTGTACCGCCTTCTAAATACACATTTTTAACATTAGAAAATAAAATACCATTATTTTAGTAGCATAAAGTTATTAAATATGAAAGCATTTTAAAAAGTTGTAATATTATGAGAAACAACAAATAAAGCTGTTATTTTTTGAAAATTTGGTTGCAGAAAGAGTTATCATGTTACAAGAATTAAAATCAAAATATTCTGGGAATTAAAGTCATCAAATTACCAAAATAAAATTTACAAGAAGAAAGTGAAAAGAAAAAAAAAAAAAAAAAGCAAAAATGTAAAAATCTACAGAAATGTTGCCAGAATTAAGTCCAAATATCAAGAGAAAAATGTTGGGGGGGCAAAGAGTGAATTCGATATTAATAATAATACAATTTTTTTTCACCTACATGACGAAGCTGAGATGCAGTTTTTTCTTGAAATACGTAGAAGTTGTGAGCACATCTACTGTACTTGTGCTGTGTTCCTGATGTGATGACCGATGTTGGATGTGTAACAGCAATGTCCGGCCACTAGAGGGCAGGCAGCACACGTGTTGGAATGCCAGAATGGCAGTGAAGTGAAACACTACATGGCGTACATGCGAGATGGGGAAGATGGGCATCATTGCTCCTATGAGGATGTTGCTAGAAAGACTACAAATATTGCATCAATCTACAAATATTGTATATACCAACACTGTTTCAACAAAAATACTATTTTAGGAAATAAACTGATCATTTCGGCCCTTTTGTCTTCTGCTGTGCTACTGTCAGACTCTGAGTTTATTCTTGGGACTAATTTTCTCAATTTCTAGTCTTGTTTTTTCTTTTTTTATGTTCAAACTAATTCAGCTTTGTTCTTGTAAATGTTCATGTTGTGACTGTCCTAAATATTCCTGTCATATTCTGACCTTATTCCTATAATATCAGAACTGTATCCCCAACCCAATTTTTCCAAAGTTGAATATTTCAACTCTGCTGCTGACATTATTTTTCCTCATAATGTTACAAGTCTCTTCTCAGAAAATGTGGACATTGTTTCTTTTTAGAATACAAGGTTTTATTTCCAAATATTTTAACTTGAGTCTCATTAAATGTCATCAGTTTTTTCCAGCTCTTTCCACTGTTTTCCTCTCGTAATTACTACTTTACTGCCATAACATTTTGACCTTGTTTCTATAATAAAAATTCTTCCCCAACCAAACTTCCAGCAATTAGAGATGTACTTTGTTTTCATTGTTTCTCACATTCCAACTTTGAAACTATTTTTCTTTAATATTTCAACTTTATGCTACTAAAATTCTGTTATTTTTCCTCACAATATTGATACGTTTATTCTTGTAAAATGTGAACTGTCACACAGTGGTCTAGTTGTTAGCATGTTGGCCACGCCGTCAGGAGATCTGGAAGATCTGGGTTCCTATCTCCGTTTGGACATGTGGAGTTTTCTCCCCGTTGTGTGTGTGTGTGGGTTTTGTCCAGGCACTCCGGTTTCCTCCCACATTCCAAAAACATGCATGTTAGCTTCATTGGAGACTCTAAATGGTCCATAGGTATGAATGTGAGTGTTTGTCTATATGTGCCCTGCCATTGGCTGGACACCAGTCCAGGGTGTACCCCGCCTCTAACCCAAAGTCTGCTGGGATAGGCTCCAGCATTTTTTCCTTTCTGTTGTTTTTTTTCGATATGCTTTCAGTGTTTTTAGAGCCCTCTAGACATGAAATAACACCCCTATAGTCACCTTTACACTCCTATTACCCAATATAGTAGACATAAGAGAAAATAAGACATATAAAACCTGTTTATCACCTTCTAAATACACTTTTTAACATGATTAGAGCCCTCTAGACGTGAAATAACACCCCTATAGTCACCTTTACACTCCTATTACCCAATATAGTAGACATAATAAGAGAAAATAAGACATATAAAACCTGTTTATCACCTTCTAAATACACTTTTTAACATGATTAGAGCCCTCTAGACTTTATCCCTTTCTAAATACACTTTTTAAAATTATTAGAGCCCTCTAGAATGGAATAACACCCCTATAGTCACCTTTACACTCCTATTACCTAATAGAGTCGCACAATAAGAGAAAATAAGAAACCTGTTTACTACCTTCTAAATACACTTTTTAACATGATTAGAGCCCTCTAGACATGAAATAACACCCCTATAGTCACCTTTACACTCCTATTACCCAATATAGTAGACATAATAAGAGAAAATAAGACATATGAAACCTGTGTACCGCCTCCTAAATACACTTTAACATCTTTAGAGACCTTTAGACAAGACATAAGACAAAATAAGACATAAAAAACTGTTTACCGCCTTCTTCTATATGTGGCCCTCGCTGGAGGGAAGAAGTTAGGACACCCCCGCTTGAAGACATCTTTGAGTAAACTTTTGAGTATTTTTGGAGTGTTTAATTGCCTTGCCTTGTGTCCTCCTGGTTTTTGGTCATGAAACGGTCACCAGAGGCAAGTTTGTCTCGCTCTCCAAATGGACGTCTTCCATTGGCCTTTGCCTGATGAAAGACAAATATGGGACTGTGCTTTGGACGTTGGAGGCGTGGGAATGATGAGAAGAGGTGCGACATAATTAATAAAGCAATCGCTTTGGCTATTTCCCTTCCGCCGTGCCGCTAGATTGCTGCTCGCATTCCTGCAACGAGGATAATAAGAGACGGTTAGGTGTGACGCCGTGCCTCTTTGATTGAAGCAAATTGAGACGAGGGGGAGCTGTCATCTGGGGACTTGAAGCTCGGGTTGAGGCTGTGCCATATTTTCGCTGTATTTTGTCTTTCATGTTGTCTCAGTTGTGTTTTGTTGAGGACATCTCAACAACAAAATACATATCATCACGTCTTTGACTGCATCTTCTGAATGAACTAGACATGTTTATGCTCGAAAAAGCTTCATTTCGGCAAACACACAATGAACATTCGTCAGTTGGTTGCGCGCGATACCACTGATTTCGTTTCCGAGCCGATACGGAGTAAATTTTATGCTTTTGTTGGCAATACCGATCCGATACATTGCAAATTCAACAAATGTCTCCGGTCATTTTTTTTTAAGTAATGTGTTTCATATTACAGCATGAAGAATACAATATATTTCATTCATTTATTTCTTCATTTTCATCATGTCAAGTAAGTAATGTATTTTTTTTTAAATAGTGAGGTGGGGGTGACTATATTGTAGTCTTACAAGCGGACAAAATCATACAAAATATGTGAAAATGGTCATTTACACAATTTAAAAAAGAAAAGTCAAACAATAAAGCATTAAAATGAAAGATTCATTATTAAGAACTGCTTTATGAATGAAAACTCAATTCACGATTCACACACCGGCCCCATTTTCATAATCGGTCAACATTTCAACAGACAAACATGACCTCAAACGGCTGAAGTAACCAAAGTATCCATATTTTGATTTGAGAATCCATTTCAGAGCATGAAGGGCTGGTATCGGCAGTATCGATGTTTCAGTCCGGATGCGGAGCAGCCGTGCCTCCTTGCGCTGTCCGCCACCGGAAGCGACACCCATGGAGGAAACTAAATGGAAAGGAAATGACAAGAATAAAAGCACACTGCCGCTGCACTGTCGTAAGTGGCAGAGACATAAGATAGACGCCACATCGGGTGGGTTTGTCGACTGCTGCGATACGTCAACGTCGCCGCCAAATTGGATGGGTGGGGCTGCGCTGTAAATGAAAACAAGTCAATAAACTTACTTAAAGCGCTTTCTTCAAAGGAATTTAAGTGAATGACATGGCACTTTATGAAAGTACCGGTTAGTACATTTACTTGTATTCATTCACAGCGCAGCTCTGACACATCCAATATGGCGGCGACGCTGACATACGGCTCAGCGCCCGATGCGGCGCCTATCTGTCTATGGTAAGTAGTGTTTATGTATTTCAACATATGGAGAAGTGTCCTGCTGGAAAATATCAACATATATATATGATCGATTTTGAAGTGTGATTTGAGAAAGAGGCATTTTTAGTCATGATATTGATACGTTGCTGGCAGGGAATATTTTTGTACTTGTGCCATACAAAACCTGTTTACCATCTTCCATGTGCGTTTTTTTCAACATTATTAGAGCCCTCGATCGTCACCTTTACACTCTCATCACCAAATACAGTAGACATACAGCTAATCACACGCGCGTGTTGTGCCGCAGTAAATGTGTTCCGGTGCCCGGAAGTGCCGTCGGAGGTTCAATTTCACAAGTTTTCACGAGTTTTAGCTTGTCGTGGGTTATGGCCGGAACAGCAGCCCATCATATTATTATCATATTAATTTATTGTCATGATTATCTGATTACCCGCGACCCTACTAAGGACAAGAGACATTGAAAGTGGATGTATTATGTTTTTATTGTGCCTGTGTGATATCAGTTAAACCTACCTGTTGTCTTGCAATTGACACCTACTGACCAATGTAGGCTACTATTGTAGCGTTCTTATAGAGCCACACACTATTTGAAAGTTTTATAACTTTAACGCCAACGGGGGTGCGCAATTCCAACCCGGAACACAGTTTAGCTCGCACACTTGTCTCCTTCTCGCTCTCGCGCTCTGCCCACTGAACTCTATAACTGAATGGCCCCGATCGCTTGCTGCGCATTGGAGGCTTGAAGCCACCGGAAGTATAGAAGTCGCCATGTTGTTTCACCCAAAACAAGAAAGCCTCAGAACTAAGAGGAGTTGGAGATGCCGTCTTGTGCTGCTATTAATTGCACAAATCGTGATACTCGTGAAAATGGCGACAAGGGACTTACATTTCACAGGTAGGTAAATGCTTATAAATGATAAAAATAGATACTTTAAATCTGCAAGCATCTTTTCATCTAAGTAGTTGTAAATGAGCCCTTATTCTCCTTTAGATTTCCACACTGCAATGTTCAACTTCTAAAGCAATGGGTAGTAAATATGCGGAGAGACAGGTGGATTCCTGCAGCCAGATCGCAACTCTGTTCAAGTCATTTCACCGAGGAGAACTTGGACAGGACCGGCCAGACTGTTAGATTAGGACAAAATGCAGTTCCAACATTTGACTTTCCTGATCATCTTCTAAAGGTATGCTAGCATTTAACTTTGATACTACGTAGATCCTTATCGTAACAAATACCTTGTGAACACTGAAATTGACTTGTTATGCATTGTAATTTCACACCATAGAGGTAGGAAAAAACTTCAACTGGAGGGAAATTTTGAGATTTGGGTCTAGTAAATTTCCTCTGTTTCAATGGAATTTTTGTTAATTCGTGTTCATTTTTATACCGAACCATAATAAATGTAGTGAATGAAGATACATGTACGTGTATGCGTGTGTGCTTTTTGGGTGAAGCAAGATGGCCGACCAATGGCTTCATGCGGTCAGCAGTAGTGTAGAGTTCAGTGGCTCTGCCACGACACACTTCCTCTTTATCCACCAATAACGTCAACAGCAGGGTGCGTTCACGAACACCAGAACCGAGAGCATCAATACCGTAATGCCAGCAGTTCGTTATACTACAGTCACACTTTGAATCGTCTTCTTGCTTGTGTTTTAGTTCATTTAGCTGAAAATGCTTCACTGTTGTTCAAGTCTGGTGCTTCGGTGGTGGTCTCACCCAAAAATAACTGACACCTAGTGACCAATACACAATACTACATTGACTTAATGGTTGATACTGTATTAGTTACAATTTGCTTAAATATACATATTTTTGGACTAATAGGCCATAGTCAACCACGAACCAGCATGATTTATAATATACTTTTGCAAAACTGAGCGCAATGCGATGTCCCTGGCCAAAGTTCCCTCTATATAAGCTGCGGAATCTTTGCTGCACAGCAAAATAAAATCCAACCGATGTAAATAAAATAAATATATAATTTATTCTGTCCCATTTTGCAATGCCACTCCGTGAGTGACAGGCAACAACAAGCGGTAACAACACAAAGACAAACACTGTCCAGCCAATGATGAGAGCCTGTTGGCACGTATTTACTTATTTGGCCAATCAGTTCATTAACAGCCCGTTACTTTGTACGTGCCGCTGTTTTGCAGGTTAGCGTATAGCTACTGGAGCAGGGGAGCTAAATGCTGCTTGCTAACCCCGTATAATAGCCAAACAAACGGGCAGTGCCACAGCAACGCACCATGCTGAAGTAAAAAAAAAGAAGTCCTCTAAAGTGTACTGGCTGTCGGAGTGTGTGGGAACAAAAGAACAAGAGTTGAAAAGGGATGAGATATTTTCTTTTTCAAATGAGGGCTGCTCTCAGTCGTTTGTTTGGATGCTCGGACACTTGAGAAATTAGCGGGAACATTGTCTCTGGCTACATCACGATTTCAACATGCTCCCTCACTCTATTGTGGTTTTTCAAACATGATTTGATCATTTATGCAGTTTCGTGGCTAACAATGACTTGTTATTAGTCCAAATATATGCATATTTCAGCGCATTGTACATATCTTTTGCCCAAATTAAGCATTTTCAAGCATAAAATTGGCTAAATGCACAAATACTAATACAGTATAAACCATAAAGACCAAAAGTTGTGAACGCAGTATTCCACAGCTGTCACTAGGATGATTGTTGTGTGAGACCACCACCACAGCACCACACTTGAACAGCCGGCTTTTATTGCAGGTTTAGCTCATCTCACAACAGGCACAGTAATAATAATAATAGTAATAATAATAACACAAGGTACTGCTGCGGCCACAGCCCACAACAAGCTAAAACTCAACTCTGAACCCTTGACGTCACTTCTGTCTTGTAAACTGTCTTATATGTCTTATTTTCTCTGATTAAGTCTACTATATTGGGTAATAGGAGTGTAAATGTGACTATAGGGGTGGTATTTAATGTCTGGAGGGCTCTAATTATGGTAAAAAACGTATTAAGAAGACCGTAAACAGGTTTTCTATGCCATAACTGGGAAAATATTCCATAGTATTCAATCCTGCTTGGCTTTGTAAACCAAATAAATGCAACGTGATGAGGGATTGCTTTGCTGGTACTTGTGTGTTGCTAGCAGACGCATTTATGGTTAGGATATTTGTGTGTTGCTAGCAAAGACATTTCTAGTAATGGTACTTGTGTGTTGCTAGCAGCAAAGCTAGGTCTCGCAGCGGGCCAGCACCGGTCGGGATGGCTAATAAAAGCCAGCTGTGACCATGAAATCAGGACTTAGCTTAATTAGCCACTTTGAAGCAGAGCCTTAATACCAAAATCTTTGACAAAATAGCAGCGGATCTGCTGCTACTTGATGATCATCTGATAGCCGTGTCTCTCGTCTCTGGCATTTTCCCTCAGAAGAAGCGAGACGTTTTGGGCGCAGATGAGACCTGGACTCCATTTGGACTTGATCCGTTCACGGGCCAGACAAAAAATGTTGCGGTGCAGTGCTCAATTCCACTTTTTGGGATGGAGGCTAGGATGACACATGCGCTTTCTTGAAGGCAAAGCAAGAAGAGGGGATATCACCTTTCAGGCTTCTTAGAAGCTCGGCTGCTGATTTGCGTCAGGCGTTTGGCACACCGGAGGTCGCGTAATTACGGCGATAACGTGCTATTGCAGTGGTTCTCAACTGGTGGTTCGGGAGCCAAAAGTGGGTGGAGGATCCATCCTGGGTGGGTCGCAGACAGCTTGTTAAAAATGACATAAAAATAGGTACTTTGAAGTCAAATTGTGCAATATTTTAGTCATCTTCCTCCTTGGCATACGTACATTGCACAGTTCGGAGTGAGATATCCCATTTTGTGGTCTTTGGTATTCCATTTGACTTTGTTATATTATTTGTACGCATGCCGTGATCTTCTTCCTCATTTCTTGATGAAATGCTTTCATAAATTCCTCTAAATTGCACCTTGGACATGTAATCATGTCTAGAAATGAAAAATAATAAGAAAAAAATACCTACATTTGGGGAAAAAATACAAATTAAATGACCTACATAAAAGTGAAAAAAATTATTTAAAAAAAAGAAAAATGGAAAAAAGTATAGAAAATAATTAGAATGAATACAAATATATATGACTTAAGTGTAAAATAAATAAATGAATACATGAAAGACTTAAATAAAAACATAAAAAATAATAAAAACGAAAATGACAAAAGCACCAAAAATACTAAAAATAAATAAAAATTTTAATGACTTGATTTTTAAAAACTATAAATAAAACTTATTTAAGTTTAAAAAAACAATAAACATAAATAACAAAAATACTCACAAATGTAAACAAAGATCAACAAAAAAATCAATACAAATAAAAATGCTTTAAATACAAGTGACTTAAAAAGTGTAAAAAATTATAAAAATGACAAAGTGTAAAAAAGAAAAATGACTTAAATGAACACATGTAAAAAAATACAAATAAAAATTATAATAAAAAATAAAAATTACTTAAATATGTAAAAAAAGGACTTCACTAAAACTGTAAAAAAAAAAAATATATATATATATATATATATATATATATATATATATATATATATATATATATATATATATATATATATACACTGCTCAAAAAAATGAAAGGAACACTTGGAAAACACATCAGATCTAAACTGGGGGGAAAAATGATGTTGAATATATTTCCTGATAATAAGTGGGTGATGTATTAGTAACAAAATGATGCCACATCATTTGATAGAAATGAAAATGATCACCCTATAGAGGGGGGAAATCAAAGACACCCCAAAAATGAAAGTGAAAAAATGATGCAGCACACTGGTCCATTTTGCTAAAATGTCATTGTAGCAACTCAAAATGATTCTCAGTAGTTTGTGTGGCCCCCACGTGCTTGTACGCATGCCTGACAACGTGGGGGCATGCTCCTAATGAGACTACGGATGGTGTCCTGGGGGATCTCCTCCCAGATCTGGACCAGGGCATCAGTGAGCTCCTGGACAGTCTGAGGAGCAACCTGGCGGCGCCAGATGGACCTAAACATAATGTCCCAGAGGTGTTCTATTGGGTTTAGGTCAGTTGAACGTGGGGGCCAGTCAATGGTATCAATTCCTTCATCCTCCAGGAACTACCTGCATACACTAGCCACATGAGGTCGGGTATTGTCGTGGACCAGGAGGAACCCAAGTCCCGCTGCACCAGCGTAGGTTCTGACAATGGGTCCAAGGATTTCATCCCGATACCTAATAGCAGTCAGGGTGCCGTTATCTAACCTGTAGAGGTCTGTGCGTCCTTCCAGGGATATGCCTCCCCAGACCATCACTGACCCACCACCAAACCGTTCATGCTGAATGATGTTGCAGGCAGCATAACGTTCTCCACGGCATCTCCAGACCCTTTCACGTCTGTCGCATGTGCTCAGGTTGAACTTGCTCTCATCAGTGAAGAGCACAGGGCACCAGTGGTGTAGTTGCCAATTCTGGTGGTCTATGGCAAATGCCAATGGAGCTCTACGGTGCTGGGCAGTGAGCACAGGGCCCACTACAGGACGTCGGGCCCTCAGGCCACCCTCATGGAGCCTGTTTCTGATTGTTTGGTCAGAAACATTCACACCAGTGGCCTGCTGGAGGTCATTTTGTAGGGCTCTGGCAGTGCTCATCCTGTTCCTCCTTGCACAAAAGAGCAGATACCGATCCTGCTGAGGGTTGAAGGACCTTCTACGGCCCTGTCCAGCTCTCCTGGAGTAACTTGTCTCCTGGAATCTCCTCCATGCGTCCAGGTACCGCAGTGATGCCCTGCGGCCACCAGACAGCAGCTCAGAACACACACACATCTCTCAGCATCGTCTCTCCTTCCTGCTTGCCCACAAGGCAAAGGTTAAACAAGCCCCACTACATAGCTGTCCAGGCAATGCCTGTAAGAAATGACACCGTTTATTTCCTGGTGTGCACTGGTCAATACTGTAATGCCGCTTGTTGTGGGGAAGGAGAGACTCACGTCGCCGATGCACTTTAATGGCTTTATTAACAGCGGAGAACACTGCAGGACTTTACATCCACGCCAACATAAACACACTTCCCAACTCTCTCCAAACTCACAGCTAGCACTGAGCCTAGCTCTCCTGCTCGGGACGCCCACCGTCACTTCCCGTCACTTCCTGATGAACTAAAGCTGTAATGACACTCTGCCGTATAAAAAGTAAAATATTAAAAACAAGCGTAAGACATTACTAGCACAGCTTTGTTCTGTGGGTGGTGGATATATTCTATCAGTTATTATTAAGCCTCTAGCTTCCTTTTAGTAAGTAAAAACCTTGGCTATGATTGCACTACATTGTCATGTAGACCTACAAAGTACACTTGGAAGAACAAGAGGTGAATAAATGTATTGCAACTGATGTGAAACTGATGAGGGGTAGGATTAAATAAGCTTTGCTTCTTCCTACTCCTTTTTGGACATGCAAAATTGTGAATTGTACTATGTGATGTGCTACTGTTTGACTGATGCATGTTCAGGATTAAAACCATGAACCATGATAATAACAAGCCTAGTAGTGCTGTACAACTTTTATCCGCAGTCCGCAGTGCCCTCTACTGGTCAACATTATTTTTTTTTCTTCCCTTTTTTTTCCTTTTTTTTCCTCTACTGGTCAACATTCAAACTGGACCCCAACCTGTCTATAGAGGCCACCTGTCTACAGCAGCCACTTTTGCAGACTCCCTCTAGTGGCCGCTATAGACAAGTTTGTCAGTGCAAAAAAAATAATTAAAATAAATATAAATTAAAATGACTTAAAAGTTTAAACAATGCAATGAATAATAAAATGACTTAAAAAATACATAAATGAAAATGACTTTAATAAAAATGTAAAAAATAAAAAATAAATACAAATAAAAATGACTTCAGTAAAAGCATAACAAATATGAATTCAATAAATGTGGAATAAATAATAAAATTAACTTAAATAAAAGTTGGCTGCAATTTGGAAAATTTGGGTCCCGGGTTGAGAGAATTGAGAACCCCTGTGCTATTGTTCATCCATACGTTGTTATGTTCGGCGGGCGTTGGACCCCAGAGGCAGGAGGCAGATGGACAGGTAAGCAAGTCTTTTAATTAAGCGTAAGCACAAAAAAAAAGGCGATGGTGCGGGAATCAGAAGGCTGAACAAAAAGGGCACCATGAAGGACACACTTAAGAGTGAGGAGGGAGATCTCTCCTGGAGGGCTGGAAGCACTGGGCACACCTTCTGGGAGACGCTGGGTGAGCTGGACCTCAGAATTGGGAAAGGAGGTCCACCAAGGCTGTAACAAAGGTGTAAAGTCCAGAGAGCCAGAAAACCACTGTCCGCGTATATAGCACAAACCGTTTAGGAATAATCCAGCGTCTCCCAGGTGCAATCCATCTGCTTAAGAGGAAGTGCTGGCTCATCAGAGACTGGTGCACCTAGTAGAGCTCCTGAAACGAGAAAGAATACGCCCAGGAGAAGGCAGGGAATAACAGGTAGCAGGGACAGGAAGTGAACCATGACAGTACCCCCCCCCTGCCCCCTTTAATGGACGCCCCGTGGCGGCCTACCTGGCTTCTCAGGGAAGCGTTCATAGAATTCAGACAGGAGAGTGGGGTCGAGTATGAGTGAGCGCGAGACCCAGGAGCGGTCTTCAGGACCATACCCCTCCCAGTCGACCAAGAACTGGTAACCCCTTCTTCTCACGTCTAAAATGGCCTTGACTGTAAATGCCAGGTGACCGTCGACTAGCCTAGGAGGAGGAGGAGGCACCTCCGGAGGGTTCAGGGTGCTGGAGGCGACAGGCTTGAGGAGGGAAACATGGAACATGGGATGCATCTTAAGAGAGTCTGGGAGCCGCAAACGGACAGATGAGGGATTGATGACTCGCTCTATGGAGTATGGACCAATGAACCGGGGTTGGAGCTTCTTTGAGGTGATGTGGAGAGGGAGGTCACGGGATGACAGCCATACCCTTTGTCCGGGCTCATAGTTGGGTGCGACCGAGTGATGGCGGTTGGCCAGCTGTTTGTTCCACTAGGCCGTGCACGATAGGGCAGCCCTGGTGTTGCGCCAAGCCAGGCGGGCCCGGCGCAGGTGTGCCGATACTGAGGGCATGGCCAGCTCCGATTCCAGGGACGGGAAGGCTGCGGGTTGGTACCCGTAGGCGGCATGGAACGGGGACCTGCCTGTGACGGAGCAGATGAGGGTATTGTGAGAATACTTGATCCATGGGAGGTTTGTGGACCATGAAGCGGGCTGCTGGTGACAGACGCAGCGGATGACGGCCTCTAGGTCCTGGTTGGCCCGCTCCGTCTGGCCATTAGTTTGTGGATGATATCCAGATGACAGGCTGGGGGAGGCTCCGAGGGCCTTACAAAATGCCTTCCAGACTGAGGAGGTGAACTGCGGTCCCCTGTCAGAGACAATGTCCAATGGAATGCCGTGCTTCTCGTGGCGTACGAGAAGGTCTGCCATCTCGAGAACCGATGGGCAGCTTGGGAAGGGGGATGAAATGGGCCATCTTTGAAAACCTGTCCACCATGGTAAGGATAACTGTGTTGCCGTTGGAAGGAGGAAGTCCGGTGACAAAGTCCACTGCCATGTGGGACCAGGGGCGGGATGGAATGGGGAGTGGCTGCAGGAGTCCAGCGGGTGCCTGGTGGGACGATTTATTTCGAGCACAGATGGGGCAGGCCATCACAAATTCCCTTGTGTCCGTTTGTAGCGATGGCCACCAGAATCGCTGAGTAAGGAGGAAAATTGTGCGGGAAACTCCCGGGTGGCAAGCCATTTTGGAGTTATGTGCCCAACTTAGGACGTCAGAGCGGAGCCCAGGGGCTACAAATAAGCGGCCGGCCGGACAGCCCTTTGGTGGGGGGTGGTCCTTGAGCGCATCCATCACCCGCTTCTCAATGTTCCACTGGAGGGCGCCCAGGAATCGGGATTGGGGAACGATGGTCTCCAGATGGGTGTCCTCTGTCGGTGGGGAGTTCAACCGGGAGAGGGCTCTCCGGTTTGCCGTTTTTGGATCCAGGGCGGAACGTTAAAGCGAAATTGAATCTTGTAAGGAAAAGTGCCCACCGTGCCTGTCTTGGATTGAGCCTACGGGCTGAGCGCAGGTATGCCAGATTTTTGTGGTCTGTGAGAACCACGAAGGGGAGTTCCAAGCCCTCCAGCCAGTGCCTCCATTCCTGCAGCGCCAGAACCACAGCCAATAACTCCCTATTGCCAATGTCATAATTGCGTTCTGCGGTAGTCAGGCGGCGTGAGAAGAAGGTGCAGGGATGCAGCTTCTGGTCCGCAGTGTCGCGCTGAGAAAGAACCGCCCCCACGCCGGTGTCAGAAGCGTCCACCTTGACAAAAAATTGGGACGAAGGGTTAGGGTGGATGAGTACTGGTGCGCTGGTGAATAATGATTTAAGTTTAGAAAATGCGGAGTTAGCAGTCATGGTCCAAGTAAATGGAACCTTGGTGGATGTGAGCTTGGTCAGAGGTTCCGCTACTCGGCTAAAATCCCGAATAAAGTGGCGGTAAAAGTTAGCAGGAACCTCTGAAGGAGCTTTCTTGATGTGGGAACGGGCCACTCGACCACCGCCTGGATCTTGGCGGGATCGGCTTTAAGTTGCCCTTTTTCCACTATAAATCTGAGGAAAGGGACAGAGGTGGTGTGAAATGCACATTTCTCAGCTTTAACAAAAAGCCTGTTTTCCTGGAGCCGTTGAAGGACCAACCGAACATGTTGGACATGCTCCTCCAGTGTGCGGGAATAGATTAAAATATCGTTCAAATATACAAACAAAAAATGACCCAGCATGTCACAAAGGATGTCATTTAGAAAATTCTGGAAGACTGCGGGGGCGTTAGTGAGCCCGAAAGGCATAACTAAGTATTCAAATTGCCCGAGGGGGGTGTTAAAAGCAGTCTTCCATTCGTCCCCCTCCCGAATCCGGACAAGGTGGTACGCATTGCGGAGGTCGATCTTAGAAAAATTTTTTGCGTCATTGAGTGAATTGAAGGCAGAGTCTAATAGTCTCTTTCTAATAGTCTAACGGTAAAGGGTACTTATTTTTTACCGTGATGTCATTCAGGGTGCGATAATCTATGCATGGATGTAGTGATTGGTCCTTCTTCTCAATAAAGAAAATTCCTGCTGCTAAGGGGGAGGACGACGGGCGGATGAGACCTGAAGCGAGTGAAGAAGAAATATACTCCTCGAGCGCCTTTCTCTCCGGTCGAGAGACGTTATACAAGCGCGTGGTGGGGAGCGCTGCGCCCGGCAGGAGATCGGTGCCACAATCGTAGGGGCAGTGAGGCGGGAGTGAGCAAGCCCTATCCTTACTAAACACCTCACGTAGATCGTGGTAGGCTGATGGAATGAGGGAAAGATCTATTTCCTCGAGAGTGTTATTGAGTGCGGGGGAGGAGCGAGGACACGCCGATCTGAGACAGTGTGAGTGACAAAACACGCTCCAGTTTATAATGGATGATTTGGCCCAATTAATGAGCGGCACGGGAGGGAATAACAAGGAATTTCGTGATTTCGTGGTGATTGCCCGACACGCGGAGGGAGAGAGGGAGAGTTTGGTGTGTGACGCACGCCAGAGGGCGCCCATCCAAAGAGTGAACTGTTCTGGAGGTAGGTAATTTAGTGACCGGTACGGCCAGACGTTTAACTAAAGTCTCATCAATAAAACAATCGTCCGCTCCCGAGTCAATAAAAGCATTGATGTTTATGTATTTGTCCGACCAGGAGAGCGTACCTGTCAGCTGCAGGCGGTTGGTTGTTGGGTCCGACGCATCCCGCACGGGCGGCGACGCGCTCTCCGAGGAACGCCTGTGGAGGGGGGTAGAGAAGCTGGAGAGCGGTGGCTGTCAGGGCGGACGGGACAGCGGCTGATGGTGTGGTCCGCATGGCCGCAGTATATGCAAAGGTGCAGTTGGGTGCGCCGCCTCCTCTCGGCTGGCGTGAGACGGCTCCCTCCTAGTTGCATGGGCTCGTCTGCAGCCCTCGCCGCCGGTGATTCCGTGGGTGGTGGCAGGCGGCCGGTAGGAAGATGATCGACGAGGCTGCTTGGGAAGTAGCTGACGGGATCCCGTCCCCGATGTAGGCTGCGATCCACTAGCGGTCGCGCAGCCGCTTTTCGATGAGCACGGTGAGTGCGATGAGTTCCTCGAGTGTTTCCGGGGTCGCCAGTGGAATCACATGGTCCCTGATGCGGCCCCATAAAAACACATCCAGCTGCACGGAGGCACTCCAGTCTGTCTCCCCTGCGAGGGCGCGGAATTTGATGTCGTAGTCCGAGACGCTGCGCCGACCTTGGCATAGTCTTAACAGCGTGCGAGCAGCCTCTCACCCGGGGGGAGTCCGCTGGAAAATCTGCTCCAACGCCTTGGCAAAGGCAGGGTAGGATGAGCAGAGATCCGAGCGGCGGTTCCATTCAGCAGTCGCCCATGTCCCCGCCTTCCCTGTTAGAAGCGAGATGGCAAACGCCACTCGGGCTCGCTCGGAGCGAAACGCCGAAGCCTGGAGCTCAAAGTGCAGCTCGCACTGAGTGAGGAAGGACCGCACGTCACCGGAGTCCCCGGAAAACTTTTCCGGCCGGGAAAAAGGTCAGGCAACCGGAGAGAGGTCCTCGGCAGCAGGTGCGGTTGATGGGTCCTGTGGGCCGGCCCCCGGGGAAGGAGGTTCCAACTGTAGTGCGGATCAGACGGCCTGGACCTGCGTCTCGAGGGCCTCCAATCTTGTATCCTGACGCTCTGCCATGCCGCTTATGCCGAGGCCCAAAGCGTCCAGCTGTTCCTCCTGCTTGTGCACGCGCTGTGCCAGATTGTGGAGGGCAAGCCTGCTGGTGTCCGTCTCCACGGGGTCCATTACTTTGGCTGGATTATTCTGTTATGTTCGGCGGGCGTTGGACCCTAGACGCAGAGGCAGGAGGCAGATGGACAGGTAAGCAAGTCTTTTAATTAAGCGTAAGCACAACAAAAGGCGATGGTGAGGGAATCAGAAGGCTGAACAAAAAGGCACCATGAAGGACACACTTAGGAGTGAGGAAGGAGATCTCGCCTGGAGGGCTGGAAGCACTGGGCACACCTTATGGGAGACGCCGGGTGAGCTGGACCTCAGAATTGGGAAAGGAGGTCCACCAAGGCTGTAACGAAGGTGAAAAGTCCGGAGAGCCAGAAAACCACTGTCCACGTATGTAACACAAACCGTTTAGGAATAATCCAGCGTCTCCCAGGTGCAATCCATCCGCTTAAGAGGATGTGCTGGCTCATCAGAGGCAGGTGCGCCCAGTAGTCCCGCCTCCGGCCGGAGAAAGAGCTCCTGAAACGAGAAAGAATACGTCCAGGAGAAGGCAGGGAATAACAGGTAGCAGGGACAGGAAGTGAACCCTGACATACGTGCATTTCCTATATCCTTTATCCGACTCTGACTCACTGGGAAGCTGGAGCCTATCCCATGTGACTTTCGGGGAAAGGCTGGATACACCCTGGACTAGGGCGCCCTATTTTCATCAGTGATAACCAGGACGCGTCAATGAGGTACTCATGTGATGTTGAAAGTTTGCTCAAAGATGCCTGATCTTTTCCATACATTTCAAGGGAGGCCCTTTTCATTGACCCGCAGCACGTTCCAGAAATGTATTTAACAAGAAAACTAAAAAAAGGACAAACCAGCAGTCATTTTACAAGAATGAAGTCAAAATATTAACAGAAAAAGTTGGAATCTAACAAGAAAAACTGGTCATTTTAAGAGAATAAGATCATAATTCATTGCTCATTCATTTTAGTATCATAGACTTGACATGTTAAAGAATATTATGAGAAACAAAGCAACAAAGTTGTCATTTTTGGAAAAGTCATAATATGATGGGAATAAAGCCATGATATCATGAAAAGAAGGTGATACGTTTGTCAAATTTAAATAAGAAACAAAAATGCAGAAATGGACAAAGCAGCTGCGGTTTTACGGGAATGAAGTAAAAATATGATGGCAAAGAACTTTTTATTCTAACAAGAAAAAAGTCACAGTATGAGAATAAAATGGTAATATTACTGAGGGAAAGATAATGTCATTTTAGCAGCCCAGAGTTGGAAGATATCAAATAAAACCTAGCCAAAATGGATCTGAACAGCAAGCTTGATATCGAACATCTAGCATCCTGTATCCTTACAAAATATCAAAGTGGCAAAGTTGCGTCCTTTCTTTTTTCACTATGTGGCGAGGAAAAAGTTTGGACACCCCTGTTTTAGCATATCTTCATTGGATTGCATGAAAAACATGCCCCCCCCCCTCCTCCCCACCCCATCCTTCCATATTTCGCAGTATGTGGCCTGGGTGGGAAAAGGTTTGGACGCCCCTGATTTGTGTAAAAAGTCCTAAAGGACACAAAGGCAAATTTGAGCCACTCCAGCAGCAAGGTAACATGAGAGCGGGGCGGCTGATGAGGCGGCTGATGAGGAGGCAGGAATGGACTCAATCAAGACTCCACTTTTGGACTTTTGGACCTCAGCTGTTTAATGCCTTCCCGGAGCATGCGGGTCCGAGCTGCAGCGCACTTAATGAAGTGCTCTCAGATGGAGGGGCTTTTTAGCACACCCCCATTGTCAAATCCATGTCCCGTTGGCTTTTCCTGCAGTGTTTAATGAAGCTGTGATGTATTTACGGCCAGCCAAATCCTGCTCAAATCCTCCCCCCTGATAATAATAATGGCGGGGGTAACTGTTTTCTTTAAACATCCCCCCGGAGCAGCGGCTGGAGACCGGCGGGCCTCGGCCCCGTGGATATTCCAAGTAACCTAATTTGCACTTGATGCATGTAATGCACACCCGTGTCAAGCGGGGCGGGAGGGAGCTGCGCGGGTCACTTTTGTGCAGAAAGGGGGTCCTGTTTACATTACAACAGGGCCACCTTGAGGGATTTGGGGGTGGGGGCAAAGGCAAAAGCGGGGCTAGCGAGTAACGAGGTGTCGCTGGAGCTGAGTTTTAAGAGTCACATGACATCAGAGCTCAGGAGAGCCGTCGCAAACACGAAGGAAGTGCGGCGGCCTGGTGGAGAACACAATCGGGCGCTTGTGTGCGCGTGACGCACCGCGCGGCAGGACTCGTGCGGTCACACACACGCTGCTGTGGAATTTAATGTCAGAAGTGGAAGACAGGTGGGTGCATGCCACCCGGTATTAGGGCCACGTTGAAAGAAAAACATTTCCAGAATAAAGTCGTAAATTCACGAGAAAAAAAGCGGTACTATTACCTTTTTGCCCAAGGCCAAAGGTCACATAAGTCCTCCCTTTTTCATAGCCGTCTCGGGAAATGTTAGAACAAAGTTGCAAATTTACAACGATAAAGTTGGAAATCTACGAAAAAAATATTACGAGAATACAGTCGTACATTTACGAGAAAAAGAAGTTGTACATTTATGAGAAAAAAAGTCATAACTATATGAGAATAAAGGCCTAAATTGATGAGAATAAAGTCACAGACTTATGGGAATAAAGTCGTGAATTCACAAGAATAAAGTCGTAAATTTACGAGAATAAAATCATGGACCTATGAGAATAGTCGTAAATTTATAAGAAACAAAAAGTTATACGTATATTAAAAAAAGTGTGAATATTGCCTTTGCCTGACGCCAGCTATGAATGTTAGGATAAAGTCCTAAATTTACAACAATAAAGTTGCACATTTATGAGAAAAAACTTGTAATATTATGAGAATAAAGTCATACATTTACAAGAAAAACTGGTCATTTATGTAACAGGCATTGCCTGGGACAGCTGTGAAAAGGAGGGGCTTGTGTGGAGGGGGCGGGGTAAGGAAGGCGGAAGTGAGAAGGCACAAATGTGTTTGTGCTCAACTGCTGTGTTTTGCTGCCACGTTTTAAATAAGCTTGCCTGAAGCAAGAGGAAAGTTTCCTTCCTTCCTGAAGACCTATACGCTCTATTTTCCCTCCGACACGTAATATTACCAAATTATTCTTGCAAATCTACGACTTTTTCCTGCTAAATCTGCGACTTTATTCTTGAAATCTAAGATTTTTTTTTTTCATGTGGCCCTAATACGCCATCGTACGCACACAAGCTGCTATGGAAGATAACACCATAAGCAGATAAGCAGAAGACAGACGGAGTTCCGTTCAAGTACACCACATGCAAGATGGCGCCCTCCATGGCAGACGTCTCTGTGACACTCTCCCGTGTTTTTCTATTTTTTGCTATTTTATTGTTCATTTGGGACATTCAACACACTCACGCAGTACATTACAACAGAGAGACACTTTTGAACATCGGCAGGGTTCACCATGAACTTTCATTTAGCCTCTCAGACTTTGCCTTTCTTCTGCGCCGGGAGAACGCAGCAGCCTGCGGGCCCGGTGAGCTGAATACCCGGCGAGCAAAGCATCCGAGGCGGAAACGAGGCAAGCGGGCCGGCCTGCATGCTAGGCTAAAAGCTAGAGCGACTAGGCCACCGCTACCAAGCCTGCTGCTAGCCAACGTCCGCTCCCTTGAAAACAAGATGGACGAACTACGAGCAAGGATTACAGCTCAACGTGAGATCAGGGAATGCTGTGTCCTCACCTTCACAGAAACCTGGCTGACGGAGGATATACCGGACTCGGCGATCCAGTTGGAAACATTTGCTGCTTACCGGGGAGATCGGACTTTAGCGTCTGGTAAACACAGAGGTGGCGGCGTCTGTGTTTACGTAAACAAACGGTGGTGCACAGACGTACAGACGATGGAAAAGCACTGCTCGCAGGACATTGAGCTGCTGATGGTGAAATGCAGACCTTTTTATTTGCCTCGTGAGTTTAGCGCTGTGTATTTAACTGCTGTTTACATCCCACCACGAGCTAACACCGCTAACGCACTAGGCCTCCTGCATGACATCATTGATAAACACGAGACCAAACACCCAGACGCTGTATTTATTATATCTGGCGATTTCAACCACTGTAACCTCAGGACTGTCCTCCCCAAATATTACCAGCATGTGAGCTTTCCCACAAGGGAAAATAACATCCTGGACCAAGTCTACAGCAACATGAAAGGTGCTTTGAAGGCTGTTCCAAGACCCCACTTTGGAAAGGCTGACCACATCTCCATATTCCTTTATCCAACATACAGACAACTTCTTAAACAAGCTCCCCCTGTAAGTACAGCAGTTAAAGTGTGGAATGAAGAAACTGATCAAGTACTTCAGGACTGCTTTGGCTGCACAAACTGGGATGTGTTTAAAACTGCAGCGGGGAGGGAAGATTGTACTGTTGATTTGGATGAATATGCTTCTGCTGTTACTGGCTACATTAGCACATGCATAGAGACTGTTACCATCACCAAGTATTACAGAAAATACCCTAACCAAAAACAGTGGATGAACTGTGATGTAAGGGCTAAGCTACGTGCTCGTTCGACTGCATTTGTCATGGGCACTGCTGAGGACTACAAAAAGGCCAGATATGACCTGAGGAGGTCCATACGGGAGGCCAAAAGACAGTACAGACAGAAGCTGGAGGGCTACTATTCCACCTCAGACCCTCGGCGCATGTGGGCGGGGCTCCATCACATCACCGACTATCGACAGCGGAGTAGCGTAGCCACGTCCAGCCAAACCACACTTCCTGATGAGCTGAACGAGTTCTATGCCCGCTTTGACACCCAAACTCCTGATGAGCAGAGAGGGTGGCTGGACTTGGGGAGCACACAGGACTCACCTCTCATGGTGACATCAGCTGATGTGTGCAGGGTTCTGAACAAAACAAAACCACGAAAAGCAGCAGGCCCAGACAACATCTCAGGACGTGCACTTCGGGTTTGCTCATCAGAGCTAGCTGATGTGCTTGCTGACATATTTAACCTGTCGCATGACTATCGCCCTATAGCACTCACTCCTATTGTTATGAAGTGCTTTGAAAGAATAGTCATGACCCACATCAAAAAGAGCATCCCGGTGGCAACTGTGGACCCTCTACAGTTTGCATATCGCCAGAACCGGTCCACGGATGATGCAGTCAACACTGCCATCCACACAGCCCTTTCTCACCTACAGGGCCAGGACACATACGTCAAAATGCTATTTATAGACTATAGCTCTGCTTTTAATACAGTCAGCCCCCACAAACTCACAAATAAGCTCCTCACACTTGGCCTGTCACCCTCCCTCTGTAACTGGGTGTTTAACTTCCTGACAGGCAGGCTCCAGTCAGTCAGAGTCCACAATGGCACATCCAGCTCAAGAATTGTGAGCACTGGGACCCCACAGGGGTGTGTGCTGAGTCCGCTCCTCTACACGCTCTTCACCTACGATTGCGTGGCCTCCCAGAACAACACCAGCATCATTAAATTTGCGGATGACACTACAGTCATCGGACTGATCACTGATGGTGTTGAAACATCATACAGAAGAGAGGTGGCGGACCTCATAGCTTGGTGTCGTGATAACAATCTCCTTCTCAATACAGATAAGACTAAAGAGATGATCATTGACCCAAGAACAAGGGAAAAGGAGCCGCATAGACCCCTGTTTATTGATGAGACTGAGGTGGAGAGGGTGAAAACCTTCAAGTTCCTTGGCACACACATCAGCGAGGACCTCACCTGGTCTCACAACACCCAACAAATTCTGAAGAAGTCCCAAAGGAGACTGTACTTCCTGAGAAGACTGAGGAAATTTGGCATGTCCACCACAATCCTGAGTTGCTTCTACAGATGCACTATGGAAAGTGTCCTTACCGCCTCCATCACTGTTTGGTACGGTAACTGTACAACACGTGATAGAAGGCACTCCAGCGGGTGATCAAGACCTCACAGAACATTGTTGGGGCAGCCCTCCCCTCACTGCAAGACATTTATAAAACTAGAGTCCTACGAAGAACACACAACCTCATCAAGGACAGCACACATCCACAACACTCATTATTCACACTCCTACCGTCAGGCAGACGCTACAGGAGTTTGAAGTCCAGGACCACAAGGCTGGCAAACAGCTTTTACCCACAGGCCATCAGGCTTCTCAACGAAGCACTCACACACGCCGCACGCAACACACGCACACACTCATAGCACTTTATTTATTTATTTATTTATTTATTTATTTATTTGTATTATGTACTTGTATTAATGTCTCTTCTGTTGTTGTTGTTTAATTTATTGGTATTTATGTTTCTTATGTTCTTATTCTTTTTCTTGTGTTTTCTTTCTTTTCTTGGGAGAATGAACAGAATAAGAATTTCATTGCATAGTAGAACTGCTGTTTTACTGTGCATATGATAATAAAACTCTTGAATCTTGAATGGGTCCAGTCAACTTGTTTCATGTCTGGGTAATCACTGATAGTTTCCTCACTTCCCGTCTTCAGATATGACCCTTTTTCATGGGGAGGGAAAAGAATGAAGAACCTGTAACAATAGATAAAGTCGATATCATAGATCAATACCATTCATTTAAAAAAATCACAGTTGCATCAATAAATAGGAAATAAATGACAATCAAATAAATGCAAATTTAAATGGAATGACATGCGTTTTATTTGGGAATTCCTGGGCTGAAATATGTGGAATTCTGAAGAATATGTAAAATAGAGATGCTGAATGAGCTGAAGGATTTCATGTGGGAATGGGATGAGAAATGTGGATGTAGGCCGAATTCTGCAGATCAAAGTGAATTTGCGTTTGGAAAATGTGGAATTTGTAGAAAAGTGGGATTTTTGGGGATGTGGAAAATTCCCATCCTGAATGTTTTGATGCTGCAATATTTTGCATGGGTTGGGACATGCGTGAAAATGACATTCGTTTCATGCTTGGAATTCTGGGAAAACTGGGAATTTAAAGGAATGTGTAAAAAAGAAAGCCTAAATGGACTGAAGGGCTTGATGTCGGAATGGGATGACAACTGTGGAAATAGGTAGAATTCTTTCGATTAAAGGGAATTTGTGATGGGAAAATGTGGAATTTTGGCTTTTATGGGAATTTCCTGGTCGAAACATTTGGAATTCAGGCAAAACTGTGAATTTAGAGGAATGTTTTTTTTTTTAAATTGCCTAAATGGAGTGAAGGGCTTGATGTCGAAATGGGATGAGACAGGAGGAAGATGTGGGATTTTGGGTAAAGTGGACATTTGGAGGATGTGAAACATTATTTTGCGTGGGTTGAAAAATGTGGGAAAATGACTTTCATGTCAATGGGAATTTTGTCCATGGAAAATATGGAATTCTTGGAAAACTGGGAAGTTAGAGTACACTAAGTCCCCTACTAACGAACATCCGATGTCCGAACTTTCGGAGATACTAACAAAGCCAACTAGTCTATATTTTCATGTGTTTTGCCTTATAAGTCCATATTCATGCTGTACATGCTTGACCAGCAGAGGGCACTGTGACACTGCTAATGGGACCAACAGGGTAGAACAAGAGGAGGAGGAGGGGAGGAGAGAGAAAGCTACATTGTAGTTGTATGATACAACCTGGAGAGAGCGTGTGATTAAAGTTTATGAAGAGTTAATAGGCCTGCTTAATTCTACACCACCCACAGAACACTACCTCTTTTAGAAGAGTCTAACCACCACCACCATTTGTACTTTTTTTCTATATCTCCTCCTCCTCCTCCACAACGACGTATGCTGGACCACTCCTCTTCAAAGGTAAATAACATTTATCATTACGTATTATTATATCACTTTTATTATTGTTTTTTTCATTCATTATCCTGGTTTAATATTACTACTGCATCCAAACTCATATTTCCATACATACACATATACTGTATATGTATACACGTACATGTAGTACCTATATCATTGGTAATATTACCTTTTACCCTACTTAAGAACAATTCAACTTAAGAACGGTCATCTGGAACCAATTGTGTTCGTTAGTTGGGGACTTAGTGTATGCTGTAAAACAGCCCGAATGGACTGAAGGTTTTGATGTTGGAATCTTTTGCATGGGTTGAGAAATGGGTTGGGGGGGAAATGACAGTCATGTCAATGGGAATTTCTGGGCCAAAACGTTTGAAATTCTGAGAAACCTGGAATTTTCTAGACTGTATAAAAAATAGCCTAACAAGTTGAAAGTTTTGATGTGAGAATGGGACGAGAAATGTGGAAGTAGGAAGAAAAGTAGGAATTTTGGGAATGTGGAAAGTTGCCATCCTGAATGTTTTGATGCTGGAATGTTTTGCATGGCTTGAGAAATGTGGGGAAATGACATTCGTGTCAATGGGAATTTGGGGATTGGACAATGTGGAATTCTGGGGAAACTGGGAATTTAGAGGAACATGTAAAAGAATAGCCTGAATGATCTGAAGTGTTTGATGTGGGAATGGGATTAGAAATGTGGAAGTGGGGAGAATTCTTATCATTCAAGGGAGTTTGTGTTGAGAAAATGTGGGAATTTGGGAAAAGTGAAAATTTGCAGAATGCAAAAAATTGATGATGGAATGTTTTGAAATGTCAAGAAATTTAGGGAAATGATTTCAATGGGAATTTTTGGCACATGAAATTAGGAATTTTTGGGAAATTGCGAATTTAGAGGAATGTGTAAAATAGTCTGAACAGACCGAAGGTGTTGATGTTGGAATGTTCCAATGACACACTTCCAATGACATTCGTGTCAATGGGAATTTCTGGGCTGAAACATTTGGAATTCTAGGAAATCTGGGAATTTTGTAGACTGTGTAAAAAAAAAATAGCCGGACAAGTTAAAGATTTTGATGTGGGAATGGGATGAGAAATGTGGAAGTAGGACAAAAAGTGGGAATTTGATGCTGGAATGTTTTGCATGGGTTGGGAAATGTGGGAAAATTACATTCGTGTCAATTGGAATTTTGGGACCAGACGATGTAGAATTTGGGGAAAACTCAGAATATAGAGGAATTTGTAAAAGGAAAAAACTGCCTAAATGGGCTGAGGGGTTTGATGTCAGAATGGAATGACAAATGTGGAAATAGGAAGAATTCTTCAGATTCAAGGAAATTTCTGTTGGGAAAATGTGGAATTTGGGAAAAATAGGAAATTTGGTGGACGTGAAAAATTGTTATGCTGAAATGTTTTGAATGGGTTGAGAAATGTGGGGAAATGACATTGATTCATGGGAATTTTGGCCATGGAAAATGTGGAATTCCTGGAAAATTTGTCACCTATAATGTAGTAGTGTAGTACATAAAGATACATATACAGCATATGTAACTTTCTGTCTATAGTATAGAATATTAAAAACACAAAAAGAGTGTGTATATATACATCTTTTATCTATAGTGCAATATATAAACATAGACAGTATTACAGTACTGTATTTACAGTATATACAGTATTTACAACTTTTAATATATAGTATATTATATAGACCAGTGGTGTCCAAAGTACGGCCTGGGGGCCATTTGCGGCCCGCGGCTGTGATTTTATCGGCCCGCCGCCGTCTAAAAATGTAATTTAACAAGGAAACTTTTAAAAAAACAGCAGCAAAAATGGAAAAATCTATCAGAAGTCAAAATATGAAGAGAAGAGTTGTAATCTAGCAAGGAAAAAAGGTCATAATTTCTCAAGAATAAAGTAATAGTATGAGGGAAAATGTCATTTTAGTAGCATGATGTTGAAATATGAATATATATATATATATATATATAGTATATTTTGAAGTAAGTCAAAAACAATAAACTAGCAATTTTTGGAAACTTAGGTTGGGGGAAATTTATAACATGGGAATAAAGTCAAAATATCAGGAGAAAAGACATTGAAATATTTGGAAAATTATTATTTTTTTAATTCAAAATATTGTGAGGAAAAAATGGACTTCTAATTTGCAAAAATATGAGAATAAACTTGTAAAATGAGGAAAAATTTCATTTCAGTAACAATGTTGAAATAAAGAAAAAATATGTTATTTTTTAAAAAGATAAAAAGTTATAATTGCGAGGAAAATTTACAAGAGGAAAGCTGAAATGACACAGTCGGAAAATAAAAAAAAAAAATCAGCAGAAATGGAAAAAACAGCTGTCATTTTACGGGAATAAAGTCAAAATATTAGTCATATTCAAATAAAGAACAGACGTGCCAATTTTACAAGAATAAACTCCTATTATTATAGAAAAAAACGTCATTTTTAGGAGCATTTCACCTCAGTTACAGATATTGTACAAAGGTGCAATGCAGGTTTGTCTTGAGCTACATGTAGCTTCTTAGCATATCTCTATGTGTTGGCTTACTAAATATCAAAGTGGCCTTTGCATCCTTTCATTTTTCAGGATGTGGCCCTCGCTGGAAAAAGTTTGGACACCCCTGATATAGACATACCTACACAGTGTATATATATATCACTTTCAATTCATAGTATAGGATATAAAAATACATATACAGTACAGCTAATGTTTATTTATGGTACCGTGTATGGCTTTAGTAGTATAGTACTGTATATCAACACACACACAAAATATGTAACTTTTAATATACTGTATAGTACAGTATATTCAAAATATACATACAGTGTATATATACAGTATATACCTGTATGTAACTTTTGATTTATAGTGCAGCATATAAACATACATACATACATACTGCACAGGGTGGGCCAATAAAATGTTACCACTTTTTTATCATACACAAGTTTTTGAAAGGAGAAATTATTGAAAAATGGTATTTACAGACTTGTAACAGAAACATCAAATGAGCTTTTGACACCAAAGGTTCCCCACTTTGTCTCTAACTGACGACATGTTCAATCCACGCTCCTCTTCCGTGGATTCCGGCTGCAACACACACATTGAAGTTTGTGTTGACATTGCCACATGTCTCAAGAGGGATTCTCAGAATTTCCTGACGGATGTTGGTCTTCAGGACCTCAATGCTCTGTGGGTTGCTGCAGTACACGCTCTCCTTCAGGTATCCCCACAGGAAGTAGTCTGTGGCAGAAAGATCAGGAGAGTGGGCCGGCCGTGAGATGAGCCTGTCCCCAGGAAAGCACCCGTTGAGGAAATCCAGTGAAGCATTTGAGCAATGTCGAGGTAGAAATCTTTGTTATTTTAAAAATTGGTAACATTTGTATTCAGTGTTTTTAACTCATAATATATGGTAGTCAATACTACCTGTAAATCTATATACAGTACATACAACATTTATTTATGGTACAGCATTGTGGTATATACAGTAGTTTTGATGTCTCACATGCATACACGGTGTATGTAACTGTTAATATATAGTAGATTAAAATACATATATATATATATATATATATGTATATGTAGCTACAGTGCAGTACATAAACATACATATACAGTACATAACTTTTGTTTATGGTATAGCAGTATAGCATATAAATGTTTTCATCTATAGTATAGTATGGTATATAAACATGCATCACAGTATATGTAACTGTTAAAATATAGTGTAGTATATTAAAAATGTAGTATAAAGTAGTATCTGTGGTATAGGAGTATGGTGTAGTATTAAAAATACAGTTGATAAACAGTACAGTAGTTTAATATGTAGTACAGCAGACTAAAGTGTATATAGAGAACCTGTCGAGTCAAGTCTGTATAACTTGTTCCCTTAGTAGTAAATGTATTTGTGAGACGTACTTGTGTGTGTGTGTGTGTGTGTGTAGGCAGTGACGGGGTGGGTGCGTGGTGGGGTGTGAGGCGGAGAGGCGCATGGCCAACATCAGCGCTGATGGAGTGTGACAGGAGCATTTAGCGCTTGTAATTCCAATCTGATTCCCAACATCTTAACCCTCAAGTCTGTCAAGCGGCCTAAAAGGCGCGCATGCTAGCAATCACACACGTTTGTGTGGCAGCTTGCCGCCGATGTGTCCGCAAAAAGGCACATCAACACAAAACCAATCGTGCCTTTTTCACCCTATGGGAAAAACAGCACTACGCGGCCTGGGGTGGAGCCATACTTCCTTACTTCCTTACTGGACTCCTTTGAACAGGATAGCGTTCATGGCGTCTGCTCGCTGAACCAATACTGTCCACCCTCTGGTTTGCGACAGTCCCAAGGAGAAGCCAGAGCTTGAAAAGCCTCTTCCGTCCTTTGGTAACACTGAAATACCTAAACGGACAACGGACATCAGGGATTTTTTGAAGCTGTGGTGGTGGGCTGCAAGGGAGGCGGACTGCCGCCGCTGTGTCAGGAATAAAACAAAATAAGTCCAATCCCCTTTATTTCTCCAGCACATTTAATAAACGCTGTTTCCGAGGTGTATTTGCATGTAGTGTCGCTAATAATGTCGGCATTCGGCTCGTTTTCACAGGCTCCAACAACAAATGCAGGAATTAACGTGAAATGCTTTTCTCTCTGCCTTCCTGCACTCCTTACCTATCAGGTGCCAACGGGGCAGACAGGTGATTGCACTGCATGTTTTTCAAAATAAAGTGTAGTAGCTGCCGAGCGAATCAGGTGGGGGCTTAATGTCAGCTGACTCTACGAAGTGAGGGTTACGATGTAGGTGACTCGCCACCAACACTACCTTAGCGATCGCCGTAATGGGCGCCTCTGCCATAGCACGTGCGTAAAAAAACTCATTTCCAAGGTGTGGTGGCGTTTATACTGAGCCGTGGCGCACCGCCACCATCCGATACATGGAGCCGAAACCCTGGACGCACCCGTCAACCCTCCTCTTTTCTCAGGGAAACTCCTGTAAAAAAATGCATTCACCTGCATAATATTTATATCATATTTGGATGATTTATTGAAATATGATATGTGCAAAAATAGCAGAGAAAAGTGTTGGCCTGTGCAGAATATGATAATATAGTATAAAATATAGTCAGTCAGTTGCATCGTTAGTTAAAATCTGGTTATAGTTTGGTAAAAGACATCTACAATAGTAAAACTGCAAATTAAACAACTCCAAAATGTCATCAATTATATATGTAGCTTTTTTTCCCCAAGGAAAATGCACAAGAAAACCCATCACATGAACCAGGAATTGCTTGTTATATTTTGTAATTGTAGGTTAGAAAACATCACCTTTTGTGCTTTTCCTTTGCTTGTGTCATGTTTGTGTAACCCCCCCAGAATCAATTGCAATAGGACGCAGCACGTAAACACATATGAGTGTGGAAAAGGCAGCAAAGCTGTCAGAAATCACTCTTTCCGCTGCGTTAAGACACAACCTGCGGGTGAGCGAGAGCCACTCGGTGCCGAGGAAGCTCAACCAGAACTTCCTGGACTGCATCGTGCCTCAGAAGACATCAAACGTACTTAAAGCTGCATGTTTTTACTCCTAAAAGTCCTGCTATTATATTACTGCTATTATAAAGATCTGTTATTGCCGATATACAAAAATCACACTAGCCAGGAACCATTTTTTTTCATTTTTGAACTTGTAGATGAAAAAGCTTCTATGAAGTCATCCTAAAATCGAAGATATTTCTTCCTTCCTTCCTTTCATATTCCTCTCGAACATAAAACACAGAGGAATGTATTAACTTGTACAGTGGAGGTGAAAGCATAGTTTTTGGTCATGGACTTACTTCAAATATCTTTATATTTTGGCAAAAGACAGTATATAACGAATAATAATGTACTCCTAATTGATCTTACTGTTAGTAAAGATCTTTTATTGTGTATAGAATTATTAGTTCATTTTTTAAATTGTAGATTTGAAAACATTTGAAAAGTAATCCATTGTTCTAAAAAATGTATATAATATTCATAACATTATATCATGTTTATTATTTTTATAATAATTATTATTATTTATAATATTTCTATAATATTTGATGCATTCATGCAAATTTGACATGTAAAAAAAGGAGAGAAATGTATGAAGCTGTATAGTATATTTTGTATAAAATCAAATATAGCTCATTGGTGATGGTTACATTTTGGCAAAAGACAGTATATAACATAATAATGCACTCATAATTTATTACAATTATAGTGAGGATCTTTTCTTGACTGTAAAAGAATCACATGAGCCAAGAATTGTTAGTTTGTTTTTTAAATTGTAGATTAAAAAGTAATCCGAAACAAAAGTATATATCTCAAAAAAGAGGATTGGTCTGTTAATATTTCTATAATATTTGGGTAATTCATTCAAAATTGAGAACAAAAAGACTAATGCATAGTATCAAATGTACTTTGTTAAAATATCATTCAAGACATCTGCAAGAGTAAAACTGCAAATTAAACAACCAAAAAACCCCAATAGTCCGTCATCTATGATTGTAAGAATCATCTTTTATTGACTATAAAAAACATCACATTAGCCAGGAATTGTTGACATTTTTTTCTTTTTTTGTAGATTACAACACTTGAGAAATGCATTGTCCTCAAAAAATACTCAATTATTCTGCGTCATATTTACTTAATATTACAATGATTTATTCAAATTGGCCTAAAATGAGGGTGCAGTATTTGATATACTATCAAATATAGTCGTTAATCATGTAGTTACCTCAAATCTGGCTACATTTTGGCAAAAGACAGTCCATGATATACTGTAACTTATAATTTGTACGTATAATTTATTAGCATTGTAGCAATCATCTTTTACTGAGTATAAAACAATCACATTATTGTTGAAATTGTAGATTTAAAACCTTTGAGAAAGTAATCCATTGTGCTAAAAAGACACACCGGTCTTTATACTACTGATGTGACCCAGCGTATTTTCATAAAGCCAAATGCAAAGTCGAACGTTTCTTGTTGCGTGTGTGGCCACGGACCCCCTGGGCCCGTGCATGAAAAGGTTTCCATCTCCGATGCTAATCCTCCCCAGTAACATCATGAGTGTTTTATCAAAGGCGTATTGTGTTGCATGCTCACGTTTCATGGTGTGTGTGTGTGTGTGTGTGTGTGTGTGTGTGTGTGTGTGTGTGTGTGTGTAATGGTTTGCAGCCGTTGAAAAAGCCGTGCTGCCGTCATTCACATGAGACAAATCTCCTCCTTGCAATTGTCCCCATGATGAAAACAGTAAGCAGATATTGAAAGCGGCGTGAAAAGCTCGCTGTCGGCCATGTTTGCGTGTGTCCCAGAATGTAACGCTCGCGCTAAGTGACACATGATTGATGACGTGGGGGGGGCAGGGGGGGCTGCGGCGGCGAGTGGCTTTCGTAACCCCCGTAAGTGCTCGGCAAACAAGCCCGGCCTTTCATCACGGCAACGCGTCTGTGACGGGATGTGCTAATAGCCCCCTTGTTCGATGTCATTACGCGCCCGTCCAAATAATTTCCAAAAATTCAACTATTAATCATCCGGGAGATGACCGGGCCGGGTCAGAACGTGACACACTTAGCGGTGTTATGGCATACTTTGTGAAATAAGCTTAACTACTTAATTGCTCCTTTGAAAAACAAACAAATGCTCACTTTCAGCCTTTCTTCGCTCCATTCTGAGTCGTCTGGAGCGCCGACGGGCACACTTACTCTACCTGAGGCGCGGGGGCGGTCCCAACCTTTTCCTCCGGCGAGGGCCCCCTAGTGATCTTTTCTAGGATATGATAAGAAGCCGTACACATTTCAAGACGAAGCTTTTGCTTTCCAACTATTTTAACGTTCTCGTATATTTTCTTGGGGTTATTTTTCTCAAAATATTGTAAATATTGTACATTTTCTTGGTTCCAAATATTTCACCTTTTTTCTTCCATAAAATCTGTAACATTTTTTCCCGTAATGTTCTGCCTTTCTTCCCCCCAAAATGTGACTTTACTTGCGTAATGTTTCGATTTTATTCCCATAATATTTGAACTTTTTCCCCAATGTCATTTTTGACTTTATTCTCATGAAATTACAGCTGTTTTTGTTGTTTTCGTTGTTTCTGATGTGGTTTTACTTCTTTAATGCTACTAAAATGTTTTTCCTCATAATTGTAAACGTTGTTCTTGTAACATTACGACTTTTTCTTGTTAGATTACGACTTTTCACTTTGTTCTTGGAAAATTACTGTTAGTTTTTCCATTTTTGCTGTGTTTTTGTTTGTCTTTTTAGTTTTCTTCTGAGACTATATTTAAGAATATGCCGCGGGCCAATAAACAAACACCCCTGCTAAAGGAGTACGGTAAAAGCGTAGTCGTACTAATAAAGACTTCTTTGCAGTTCCATTTTAGAGCCTCTACCTGAAGCAGCGTAAAACTAAACCGAAATAAAGCAAGTCAAAGTATGATTTACACAGGACTGAAAATAATACAATCTTGACGCTGAACATAAAAGAAATGTAGTAGTAGTAGTAGTAGTACTTTATTAATCCTACAGCAGGGAAATTCATCTGTTACAGCAGCAAGCAAGATACACAAGTAAAGAATGCATAGTCATAGACAATGCATGCAATGCATAGACATCGCATTGAAATGCATTGAAAGAAATGCGCTAGCTCAACACTAACTTGCGTTAGAAAACCCATAGACTTTATGTGCTAGCGATTAGCATTAGCGATTTTTAGGGCAACTTTAAAGTTGTCCAAAAATGGCGTACACGCCATTTTAGACTTTAGGTGATGTCTAAAACACAAAAGAACACGCAGGCAAACGCTTCCTCGGGCTGAAGGAGAGAAACCGGCGCGTTGCACAGCACCCGTCAATCGCAAGGGAAACTGTTAACATGTATAGCAACAGATTAAAAAAGGGATAATGAATGAAACACAGTCAGGATTTGTAAAGAAAAGATGAATACACACCAACATAAGACGCAGTAACCTCCTTGACTTTCACAAAGCTTCTGATAAGCTTGAACATGGCTTCCTTTTTAAAGTCTTGCATTCTTATTGGTGTGTGCAACATTCCAGAATCATTTGATGATGGTACAAGCAGCACGGTAGCGCTGCCAACTGGTGCTACTTAAACCGAGGAGCTCAACAAGGCTCCCTTCTGAGTTATTATGGCAGCAGAAATGTTAGCAATCCTGAAGAAAAATCCATACATGAAATCTTTTTAACGAGCGGTTAAAAATAAGCCAGCTTGCTGGTGACACCACTGCTTTTCTGAAACACCTCCAACAAATCCCTGAAGTGTTGAAATGTATTGATCAAGCATCTGGTCGGACACTCGGTCGTCGTAAATGTGAACTGATGGGGACACGTGATCGCAACCTTGTACGAGCATATGACATTCCTATTAAATGTGGCGCTAAATGTCTCGGAATTCACGTGGGCAAAGACCGTGGCACCGGGGAAACGCTTCATATTGATGATGTGAAATCCATGGTTCCAAAGAGATCTAACAGTCTGTGGAAGAACGTACTTGGAATCATGAGCAAGACGCGTTTACCCAGCTTGTTCTGTGGCGACACCAGATGCAACTATCCAAACTATTCATCAACTCAACTTGAATTACGTTTGGAAAAAGCCAGTTCACGATATGAAGAAATCTGAAATGATTAGAGAAGATAAAGAAGGTGGCTTACAAGCAATCCATTTGGAGTGTGTAAATGCTGTCTTAGAAATCAAATGCTTAAAATCTTTTGTCTTAGATAGAAATAGTATTTGGTTTTGTCTCTCCGGAGTTTTTTGGGAAAAAATGGAGGTGTAGCGTGTGTCCTTAAATGTGGCTTCATGTAGAAAAACTCCCCATAAAGTTGTCGTCCTTTCACAAGCAGGTTGTGTTACGCTGGAAACGTACGTGCAATACACGATCTGCAAGAATAGAGCGAAGTTCTGTGGAATAGAAAGTCTGTCTTTTGGCAAAGCTGGATGGATAAAGCTATTTGCCCAATATCTCATCTTATGGGTCACCTTGGCGCCTGCTCATCATATGAAAGTTCTTAGTGTTCATTGTAGGACATCCGAATTGAATAAAGCACCCAAAGCAACTCCTACACCAGTCAAACAACTCCTACAAAACCCGGCTTTGGGGGGTCTGCCTCCTCCTGACTGACCAGTGCTCTCCGTCTCTCAACAAAGAGATGCCAAACCAAATCCTACGTCGTCATCTGAATAACACTTCTTATCCAGTACGTTCACATAGAAAGCCCACGATGCACAAGTTCCCTGATGACACAAACACATTTTGGGAGGACTTTGAGGACGGCTTTCCTCTAAAATCCAGCGACAGGACACCCTCACCATGGCCAACATACTATCGGGGCAAGCGGACTACTCTATGTTACAAATAACCTATGACGACTCTCCAAATGTTTCATTCATTGCTCCAAATGGAAAAAAGTAAAGCCTCTTTTCGCAGTGTTCAAAAAACATCCTGATCGAACTGCGGTAAAAAGGGACAAAAGGTGAAAAAGCAACGTCACCCTTGAATGCCTTTGAAAACGTGAAAATATTCCAAGACCTCTCGTGTGTGTTTCTTTGTTTGACCTTGTGCCTTGAAGTTGTTGCCAAATTGTATGTACGGTGTATACTTTTGGTTAGTTGAATGTGAGTGTTCTGTTCGAATAAATACAATTCCAAAACATCAAAAGCAAGGGGACCACTTCCTGGCGACGGAAATACCCTTGAGGACAAACGTAGACGGTAAATGCGCACTTGCAAACGATACTCTTAAAAGTAAGAAACAAGACAATACACGGCTATTTTCCCAGACAAAATGTGAAATAAAATGTATTTATTTGAGCAAAATTCCGCAAATTTGCGCAGCCGTGAATGCTTCATTGCTATACTTCTGGACGCCATTGCTATTATCAGAAAACGTCAATATTTAATGTCATTTGAAATATTTGTATGGCAACATAACACCTTTTCAAAATATTTGTATTTCAAAATAAAATATACTTGAGCTGATACTATTCAATATATTGATATCATTTTTTGATATACTGAAGTGTGTATTTTGTTATTTATTTAATTTTAATTTTACAGTACAGTCGTCCTTTGATTATTGCGATTCACTGATTTAGGACCCGACCGCGAAAAGCGAATTTCTGCAAAGTAGGATTCAATATTAGTAAGTTATGGCATAAAAACTTGTTTACAACCTTCTAAATTTGGTTTTTAACATGATTAGAGCCCTCTAGACATGAAATATAGTCACCTTTACACTCCTATTAGCCAATATAGCAGACATCATAAGAGAAAATAAGAAAACCTGTTTATGACTACTTCTATGTTTCTCAACTCATTAAAGCATTCAAGCACCAAAACATTCAACTCATTCAAGCTATTTAAAAAAAGGAGGGTACCTGTCTCACGGCCCCAAGGAAGTTTGAAAATGTCCACATTTCTCAAAATTCCACATTTTCCAAGCACAGATTCCTTTTAATTTCAAGAATTCCTCCTACTTCCATGTTTCTCAACTCTTTCAAAGCATTCCGCCACCAAAACATTCCGCTCATTCAATCTATTTTAGAAATTGTCGACATTCCCGGAATTCCACATTTTCCCGCCCCAAAAAATTCCCACATTAATGCCATTTCCCCCCATTTTTGGGGGGGACTTTTGGAAAACATTCCCGCATCAAAACATTCCGCAAAAAGGTTTTTTACATCCAAAAATTGCCCACATTAGTGAGAATTCCACATGATTCCTGCATGTAGCATGAGAGAGCATCACCTGGACTACTGGGAGCCCCGCTACAGCGCATCACGATTGGCGATGTTGGTATCGATGTTTCTCCTGGGTGTCTTTGCTCTGCTCTTGTCTGTGTAGCAACTGTTGTTATTATTTTCGTCCGTTCATTCTGATTGTATATGCGCTTGTTTATTCTGGATGACGTTTTGACGACACTGCACAAACTACGAAGTGCCTTTTTTTTTCAACTGCTGTTTGCTTATTCACATTTCTTGGTTTTTTTCTTTACACAGAAAGCGAAGACAATATAAAATGACAAAATAATGACTATAATTCGGTAAAATATTAAAAAATATGATATTATAATAATTGCAATGTATATGAAAGTCACCAAAATTTGTACTTTTTACTTTTACTTTCTGTACCTAAGTGCTTTTGAAGTATGAGAGACAGCAGCTACTTCAAAATAATTCAATTTAATTGTAGAAATGTAATTATTATCGTATTATATTGAATTAGATGTAATTATTATAACATACAAAATCTGTAATCTGTTTTGCTTTGACTTTCTACCCTTAAGTTGAATGAATACTGAAAGGTATCTTTGCTTGTAGTGGCGAATGGCATGTGCGTTTTGGCTATTTTACTACATATGATATATTCTTGTATATATACGTACAGTATATACATATGTGTGTGTGTGTGTATATATATATATATATACACATATGTATATACAGTATATATATATGTATATATATATATATATAAATATATATATATATATATATATCCGTCCGTGGTGTGCAGGCTTTGTTAGGAAGCAGGTCTGCGTTGGACACAAAGGCCTACTGTGTGTGTGCGTGTGTGTGTGTGTGTGTGTGTGTGTGTGTGTGTGTGTTTTATATGAGTAATGCATTAACCTACCCAGGAAAAGTTCATGTTAAACGTATGAGCTTGGACAGCACAAGATTTATGATGATAGCTGCAGAAATTATGCTTTTCTTCCCCCCAAAGGCACTTTAATTATGTAATTATTGCCAGCTGCTTTTCATTTGCCGCAGCCGTTAATTAGGGCACAGGGCCCGCAGTTCAAGTGCTGGCTCTCTCGCTGGCTCTTTCTATCCCATAAGTCCAGTCAAGATGATGATGAGCCCCAAAAGCCTCCAAAAACTCATTTGCCATTCCCGCTTTGGCTGCTGCCTCCTGCCCCATCTGAGCAGCCACCCTTCATTTCCTCTTGGATACGATCATATCGTTATTCTATGAATATGATAACATACTGCAGTCTCACATAATGTGCTCCAGTGGTGTCCAAAGGGCGGCCCAGGGGCCGTCTGCTTTTTTTATTGGCCCACAGCACATTCTAAAAATAGCAGTTTAGGATAATACCAAAAACAACAACAAAAACAGCTGCAAAAGTGAAAAAATCAGCAGTCATTTTACAAGAATAAAGTCAAAATATGAAGAGAAAACAGTTGTATTCAAATGAGACAAATTCTTAATTTTACCAGAATAACGTCTTAATGTCATGAGTAGAAATACCGTCATTGTGATAGCATGAAGCTGAAATATTGAAGAAAAAAGTTGTAATATTTTGAGAAACAAAGGAAAACAATTTGCCATTTTCAGCAAATTAGGTTGAGGAAAAAGTTTCAATGTCATGAGAGCAAAGTCAAAATAAGTTGAAATTGTTGGAAAATGTGATTTAAAAGAAACAACAACAGCAGAAATGAATAAAAGCTGCAATTGCATGCGAGTGAAGTCAAAATATGAAAGGACAAAAAGTCGTATTCCAGCAAGAACAAAAGGCGCAATTTTACGAGAATAAACTCGTAATAGTATGAGGAAAAATATTGTCATTTTAGTAGCATAGACTTGAAATATTCAAGAAAAATGGCGTCAAGTTATGAGAAACAAACACAACAGCAAATAAAGTTGTCATTTTTGGGAAAATTAGGTTGCAGAAAAAGTTTCAGTGTCAAAAATATTCAGGGGAAAAAGTTGTAATTTGACAAGAATAAAGCTGAGATATGATGAGGAATCATGATGTCATTTTACTAGCATAGAGATGAAATATTCAAGAAAAAAGACGATATTTTTCAAGAGTCATAACGTTATGAGAAAAAACACAAGATACACTTTTTGAAAATTAGTGTGGAGGAAAAAGTCAAACTAGTATGGGAATAAAGTCAATAATATGAGAAGAAAACTGACCAACATTATTATTATTATTTTTATTTTATTTTTTTTTAATCCTGTCCTGTCCAGCCTTTAAAGCAGATAGAATTGTAGATCTAAATGCTGTCAAGTCCTCAACAGATTTACTCTGAGAGACACGAGACAAGGACAACAGCAGCAACAACAACAATTGTGACAACAAGAACAGAACAGAAACATACAGAACGACATCAGCAAATAAATGTCTGTGACAACTATAAAGACGAACAAGGACATAAGGACAAAAGACAAAACAATATCAACAACCACAATGACAATGCTGTCAATGACAATCACTCATAATAGTAGTCATAAAATGATGAACTATGATAGTGATCACAATGATAATACTGCATTGAAACAGTCACACATAATAGTAGTAATGAAATGATGAACTATGATAGTGATCACAATGATAATACTGCATTGAAACAGTCACACATAATAGTAGTAATGAAATGATTATCTATGATAGTGAACAGAATGATAATCACTGTAATGCACATCATTGTAAAAAAAACTATCGTCATACTGCTGATATCACCGTCGCTGTAATAAAAGCAACAACATAATAACACCCTGGTTAACTCAGTGAGTAATGTGGGGAAGTACGTATGTACTGTGAGTGTGCATATGTACAGGTATCTCTGTATGTGGGGAAGACTTCATATATATAAAGGTGCAAGAATGTGTGGGCGTTTAATTGTCACTGAGAAAGCATGAAAGGAAAGGGGCCGCCTGCCACCTCCCAGAGAGCCCCGCCCCAAATAGCCAGGCCGAGCCCCCGCCGCCAGAAGGCCACCAGGCCCACAGGGGCAGGCAGCACAAAGATCTGCGCCCCAAGAGCCAGCCCAGAGAGCCCTCACCCCCGGGAAGACCAGCAAGGGGCCGAAGAGAGGTAATCCCAGTCAAAGACAGGGCGACAGCGGGCCGGAGGACTGCCAACCCCTGAGACCAGCGAGAGATCACACCCCACAAAGGCAGACAAGTACCGGGGGCCACACACCGCCAGGCCTAGAGACGCCCCCAGAACCGGAAAGAAGCCCGCCCACGCCGGAAGCGCCAATCCCCTCCCCCCCCCCCGCCGCCGCCCCCACCAGGGAGCGGAGCCTGGCTCACTCCGGGCCAACCCCCGCCCGACCCCCGAAACAGGGCCACCCCGCACAGGGATGCAGGAGGCACACTCTCCACCCACCCGGCGGAGGCATGGGTGGTAGAGATGTATCATCCAGCACCCGACCCCACGGAGAAAACCCCTGTATGCCCCCCCCCCCAAATAAATAACTAAAATAAATAAATAAATATAGATAGATAGATAGATAGATAGATAGACTATAGGGGTGTTATTTCATGTTTCATGTCTAGAGGGCTCTAATAATGTTTAAGAACATATTTAGAAGGTGGTAAACAGGCTTTCTATCTCTTGGTTTTTTTTTTTTTTTTTTTTAAACTTTTTTAAAATTGTTATTATTATTATATTATTATTATAGGCTTTCTATGTCTCATTTTCTCTTATTATGTCTACTATATTGGGTAATAGGAGTGTAAAGGTGACTATAGGGGTGTTATTTCATGTCTAGAGGGCTCTAATCATGTTAAAAAGTGTATTTAGAAGGTGGTAAACAGGTTTTCTATGCTCTAAGTTCCAAAATATTCGATGTATAATTGAGGAATCCTACTTGGCGGAAATTGTTGTGAAAATTCTTATTTTTTTCTCACAGTATTACGACGTTACACGTGTCAAATGCTTTGTTTTAATTTTGTAATTTTTCTAACGACGCTATGAGTTTATTCCCTTAATATTTTTTCTATATTCTTTATTTTTAATTTTCCAAAAATTGCAACTATGTTGGTAGTTTTGTTAGTATTTGAAAATGATTGGGAAAGGATTCTGGAAATGTTAAAACCGTTGTCACAGTATTACGAAGTTAAGCTCATCATGTTATAATTTGTTTATATTCATATTATGACTTTATTTAAATATCTCTTCTTTATCCTGGCAAATTTGGTGCTCTTTTTTTTCATTTTTCGTGGGGGTTTTTTTGTTAGTTTTCTTGTAGTTTTCTCGGTAAAAAAAAATCATCCGTGGGCCCCCGGGCCAGACTTTGGACACCCCCGCTCTATAAAACGTGTTTTTGGGACGGATTCCTATGGTTTCCTTTGGGAAAAACGGCCTCAGGCTTTGTACGTGTCGGTTTTTGAGGAAACGCGAGGTTCCACCGTGTTGCTTTTTGTCTTGTCTTCCCGTCTATCCCCGAGGTGTCCAACCAGGTTGTTTTTTCACTTTCCTTATTCCTGTGTGAATGCTCCAGTCCCACATCGTGGTGCCAGCACATCAGTGCTTTCTTTTCCTATTAGTCCCCCAAACGCTGGGAAAACAACACGGCGGGGCGCCGACGGGCCAGGCGGGAGCTATCAATTAGACAGCTGATTGCCCGATTGATATGCGGGTCACACTCACAAGATGCAGGTAGATGAAATATCTGCAAACGTTAGCGTCGTTTCCGTGCACACGATATTCCTTATTAACGGAATACGCCAAATATTGTCCGCACTTTTCCCACATGTAAACACATTTTTACCAAACAAGGTGTTGTTGCACTTATTAAAAAGGTGATTGAGACTCCAGGCAAAGCCCAATTTGAGCTCCTGGAAAGACGTAATATTGTAATAAGTGCTTATTGATCACATGGCTTCGGATTGTGGGATTTGTTTGGAGGCGGTAAAGCTTTGCATTTCATCAACATCCTAAATAGATGCTTGGCAATTATTTTACCAGCCCTGAAGACATCTACTGTAAGTATAGTATAGGGTACAGTGGTGTGAACAAGTGTTTGCCCCCCCTTCCTGATTTCTTCTTTTTTTGCATGTTTGTCACACTTCAATGTTTCAGACCATCAAACAAATGTAAATATTAGTCAATGACAACACAACTCAACACTTGATGCACTTTTTAAATGAAATGTTTTATTATGAGTGGTTGGCCCCCCCTTAGCAGCAACAACTGCAATCAAGTGTTTGTGATAACTTGCAATGAGTCTCTTCCAGCGCTGGGGAGGAATTTTGCAGAATTGTTGTCATTCAGCCTCATTGGAGGCTTTTCCTTTTGAAGGTCATGCCACAGCATCTCAATAGGATTCAGGTCAGGACTTGGACTAGACCACTCCAAAGTCTTCATCCATTCAGAGGTGGACTTGCTGGTGTGTTTTGGATCATTGTCCTGCTGCAGAACCCAAGTTGCTTTCAGCTTGAGGTCACCAACAGATGGCCGGACATTCTCCTTCAGCAGAATTCATGCTTCCATTTATCACAGCAAGTCTTCCAGGTCCTGAAGACCATCACACTACCACCACCGTATTTTACTGTTGCTATGATATTCTTTTACACCAGATGTAATGGGACACACACCTTCCAAAAAGTTCAACTTTTGTCTCGTCAGACCACAGAGTATTTTCCCAAAGGTGTTGGGGATCATCAGTTTTCTGGCAAAACTGAGACGAGCCTTAATGTTGTTTTTGTTCAGCAGTGGTTTTGGTCTTGGAACTCTGCCATGCAGGCCGTTTTTGCCCAGTGTCTTTCTTATGGTGGAGTCATGAACACTGACCTTAACTGAGGCAAGTGAGGCCTGCAGTTCTTTGGATGTTGTTGTGGGGTCTTTTGTGACCTCTTGGATGAACCGTGGCTGTGCTCTCAGGGTCATTTTGGGTGTCAGTTACCTTCCCAGTCCTGGGAAGGTTCACCACTGTGCCATGTTTTGGCCATTTGTGGCTAATGGCTCTCACTGTGGTTGGCTGGAGTCCCAAAGCTTGAGAATGGCAGTTGTGTTATGTTTTAATGGGGGCAATCACTTTTTCACACAGGGCCATGTAGCTTTGGATTTTGTTTCTGCCTTTATCATAAAAAGTTTCATTAAAAAAGTGCATTGTGTGTTGAGTTGTGTGTTGTCATTGACATTTATTATTTACATTTGTTTGATGATCTCAAACATTTAAGTGTGACATCAAGTCCTGGTCCACGGTGTTCTTCTACTACTAAAAAGTGTCTGCTGAAGTGGATGTGGACATACAAATAGCGTACTTGCTGTTTACCCTGGAAACCGCCCTATTTTGCCCTCCCGTTTTCATAATTGCTCATAAATGTCCCATATTTTAGCTTTCATTCCAAAACAGTCCACGCTAGAGCTCAGAGAGCTTCTGCTGTGTTTGAGTTTCAAGTCAAAGAACGGGAGCGTGATTCATGTGCCAGCCGACACATGAAACATTCTGCAAATTTCAAAAAAAATCTCATTTCAATTCTGCGCGTGTCTTCCGGCGTCAGACATTAAACAGCCCAAAACCTCCAGAGTGGCACGGAGCATCGGCGTGGTCTTTGTCTCCTGATCCCAAAGCCATCCATTTGGCGCTGAAAGCCCAGCGAAAACACGCGTCCGCGGGCCGGAGCGTGGATTTGTGTGTGTAAGAGTTGACAGGCCTGACAGGGGTTTGATATTTTACTCATGGAAATGATGCCCTCACACACCCATCAGTGTCACGCCGCCCCCCCACGCGTCCATCACTGCTCACCGATGAATGGAAAGCAGTGAGGGGGTGGGGGGCGCCTTAAAAGGATGTTTTTCATGTCTGAAGTGGCTGGAGCGATGGCCTGTCAAGCAGGGGAGGTATTGAGAGGTGACACACATGTGATTACCTGCAGGATGCATTAGAGAAGATGATAAGGGTCTTACAGCGCCACAGCCCTCAAAGGAGGAATGAATGCATTAGAAAACACAACTGGTTATCTAGCGCCGGGGGGGTCCAAACCTTTCCCCACCAGCGAGGGCCACGTAGTGAAACATGAAAGGATGCAACTCTGATATCTTGTCAGATATGCTAAGGAGTCACATGCGTTTCAAGAAAAAAGCGCATCTCAGCTTTGTCACATGTGGCCAGAAAGCCGTTTATTCATGTCAACTTCACTCTTTTTCCCTATTTTACCGTTTACCACAACGGTAAAATAGTAGTTTTCTGTTTTCTCCGGAATTTGGTTTATGTTATATTGCAGAAAATAGGACAACTTGGGGAAATCAAGGGATGTTTGTCCAGAAAATAAGGGACATTGTCTGGGAAATAAGGGGAAAATAAGGGGACAAAATAAATTAATTAATTCTTATGACCAAAAAAAATATATCTTCATTTCCAGGAAACTAACCTAATTTTTTTATTTTCTAAAATGTCCCTTGTTTCTGAGAAATGTCTGTTATTTTGTAGAAAATGTCCCTTATTTTCAAGAAAATGTATCCTGTTTTCCAGAAACGTTCTTTATTTTCTCTTGTTTTATGGAAAATTCCTTGCATATTTCCCTATCTTCTGGAATTTTTTATCATCCAGTAGTACCTCGCATAACGTAAACCTCCTTTTACGTAAATTCCACTGAACATAAAGAATTTATGTAAATTATTCACATCGTATTGCGTAAGGAATTCCATATAACGTAAAGCGTCAAGTCCGTGCAAGCGACAGAGAGACTAATAGAGTACACTTGGTGACGCCTTCTGGCTTCACGCTCTCATTGGCTGATTATCGGGGCACCGCCTACGCTCTCATCTCATTGGCTGACTTATCCAGCACGTCCATCTTTGTATGCGAGCTCCCTTCCTCATCGTAGTCGCCCTTAAACTAGTTTGCACGCATCGAAATCTCTTTTTAATTTGTTTACTTTTCTTTGTGTTAAAATGCCCTGAGTCATGGGCCCTAAACCAAGTGGAAGGGATAAGAAAAAAGGGAAAAGTTGTCGATGGAAACAAAGCAGGAAATGATCCAGAAGCATGACGGTGGTATGAAGTTAAGTGATGTTGCTAAGTAGACTATACGGCCGTTCCCCATCGACCATTATACCTTACTTACCTTATTTTATATTGGAATGTTACTCTACTATGTTTATGCTAACGTTTTCTTATATTTTCCCACCATATTTGGTGGACTTTGAATATTTTGAAGGCCCAAAGGTGTGAGTTTGGGAAGATCTTGGAACGGATTAGGCTATTTACATGTATTTTATGCTTCGTACAACATAAAATCCCTATAACATAAAAGTTCTCGGAACGGATTATTTACATTGTAGGGGCGTCTACTGTATTTTGCAGAAAATGCATCATATTTTCCAGAAAAGTTCCCTTATTTCCAAAAATGTCCCTTATTTTCAGGAAAATGTATCTTATTTTCCATATTTTTTTTTATTTTCACTTATTTTATGGAAAATTCCTCTTATATTTCCCTATCTGCTGGAATTTACATCGTATTTTGAAAAAAATGCTAAAATCTTATTATCCAGGAAATTTCCCATATATGCAAAAATGTCCCTTATTTTCTGAAAAATGTCCCTTCATTTTCCAAAAATGTTCCTTGATTCCCTTTTTTGTGGGTAGTTTTTCTTGTTAAAAAAAAACGGAATTCCATATTCTCCAGAAAATGTCCCCATGTCTTCTGGAAAATGTTATTTTACAAAAATGTTATTTCCTTTTGTTTTATGGGAAATTCCCCTTATTTTTCCCGATTCTCTGAAAATATTCCCTTATTTTCCAGAAAATGTCTCTTATTTTTCAGAACATTTGCCTTTTTCCCAAAAATGTCCCTGGATTCCCTTATTTTCTGGAAAATGTCTATTATTTTTTGGAAAATGTATCTTCCCCCCCAAATTTTCCCCTATTTTCACTTATTTTATGGAAAATTCCCCTTATTTTTCCCTGTTCTCTTGAAATATTATTTTTCAGAAAATGTCTTTTATTATCTGTGAAATTTCCATTATTTCCAAAAGATGCCACTTATTTTCTGAAAACATTTCTTTTGATTTCCCCAAATGTTTCTTGCGTCACAGACCATTTTTTCAGAGAATTTCCCTTCATGTCCCAAAAATGTCTTTCGATTCCCATATTTTCTGGAAATTTTCTTTATTTTTGTTCCCTTATTTCTTCTTGTTTTATGGAAAATTCCCCTTATTTTTTCCTATTCTCTGGAATTTTTGCAGAAAATGTATCCTATTTTCTGGGAATTGTCCCTTATTTCCAAAAAATGTCCTTAATTTTCTGAAAAAAAGGTCCTTGATTTCCCCCAAATGTCCCTTATTTGCACATAATTCTTCTTTTTTTCATCTTATTTTAAAAGAAAACGGAAAAAAAACCAACAGCAGCAAGTTTCCAAGTTGTAATCTAATGGAAAAACGTAATTTCCCGGGAATGACGTCATAATACGAGGTCATTTTTACTAGCATCAGGTTGACATAGTCAAGAAAAATTCTTTTAACGTCATAGTGTGATTCGTACCCAAACTAAACAGAAGTTGTAAATTATGGGAATGCATTCAACATGGAATGGGAATAATTAGGGAAGAAGTGTGCCAAATGCTCTTAAAAGATGCTAACATTGAGATCAAATGTGCTTTTATGAGGCAAGATTTCAGCAAAAATGTTTTGACACATTGTAGATGTAGGAGTATCATTCTATTTCCTTTCCATTTCTAGAGTCTCCGATGAACCCATCATGCATGCATGGAAGGAAGCCAGTGCACGGGGGGGTGAGTTCCACACAGATGTTGCTTGATTGCGGGGCTAACATGCTCACCACTCGGCCAGCGTGAAGGGAAATGTTGGAAATGAAAAAACAGACATTTTCCAGAAAACATTTTCTAACGGATTTTTTTTTCATTTTCTGGAAAATAAGATACATTTCCCGGGAACAAGGGAGTCACGGTACATTTTGGGGACATGAAAATAAGGGAAATGTTCTTGGACATTCTCAGGAAAATTAGGTAACATTTTCAGAGAATCAGGAAAAATAAGGAGAGTTTTCCATAAATATCTTTTGGTAAATACCAATTTTTTTTTTACAAGAAAAGTTACCCGCAAATAAGTGAACCAAGAAACATTTTGGGGAAATCAAAAGACAATTTTCAGAAAATAAGAGACATTTTCTGCCAACTAAGATTTTAAAAATTCAAGAGAATAGGGAAAAATAAGGAGAATTTTCCATAAAATAAGTGAACATTTTTTCTGAAAAAAGATAAATTTTTCAAAAATAAAGGAATTGGGGGACATTTTTGGGACATGGAGGGAAATTTTCCAGACAATAAGTGAATTTTCTAGAAATAAGGGAAAGGACAAATGTTTTGAGACCATTTTTGGAAAATAAGGTAACATTTTCAGAGAATAGGGAAAAATAAGGGGAATTTTCCATAAAAAAAGAAGAAATAAAGGAACATTTTTGTAGAGACATTTTCCAGAAGACATTCAAAATTGTGAATTTTTTTTTACAATAAAAATAGCCAGCAAATAAGTCAATCAAGGGACATGTTTGGGACATAAAGGAATTTGTTTTTTTTTTAAATATATTTTATTAAAAAAAACACACAAATGGCCCCCGGGCCGCACATTTAGTCACCCCTGCCATGGAGAGCAAAAAGTCGTTTGTTCTTTTTAAAATTGCAACGTTTGCAGCTGACGGTGAAATGGTTTCTATCAATCAAAGAAGCACAGGTGAAAAAAGTGGAACTGGACCAAAGTTGGCTCTCTTGCTATTTTTCACAAACTGCAGGCCTCCAACTTTGTGGGAATCGTCTTTTGTGAGCGCTGTGAAGTCCTCATCATCTTGTAATAACTTAAAGCCTGCCGGGGGTCGTCTGCAGTTAAGCGGCGGCCGTGACCCGCGGCAATTACACGCAAGCATCGGTGAAAGCCACTCCAGTCCCGTCGTGACCGTGCCCATTACTCTCCTGCCAGAGCAGGCTTTTTCTGGTGGCCAAAAAGCCTTCAGCCTGCTCGTCTTTCATTCCCCACCGCTGCACAGCGTCACAAATATTACCCCTCAGAAATCAACTCCAGCCGCTTCAAAGCATTATTGTTATTATTATGATGATGATCATTATTCCGCCTGAATGAACGATTCACCAGGGTACGTACAGGGGAGTGCAGGTCATCATCGGGCTGCTTCTCCAAATTGCTTTCTTTTTCTTCTTGCCCAAATGTACGCACGTCTGGAAGCTCAGTTGCACTTGTGTGATCCCTTTCATGATTTATTCCCGCTTGGATGAAACTATCCTATTAAAACCTTTGTCTTTAGAAAAGTACCCTCAGAGTCACCCTGAGCCGTCTTTAATGCGAAAGATGATTCGAGATCATTTCTTCAAGTTGTTCCGGCTTACAGTTTGAATGAACTTAACTCAGTGAGTCCTTCTGATCGTATTTATACTGTAGTCGGTCCTGCAGCCAAAGGAGGGGAAGCAGCCGCCATAAAGTGGAGGGTTCAGTGCTGCGGACCATATTGTTGAACCCTATCACCGGAGAATAGGGAAAAATACAACAAAAATGTAAAAAAAAAAATAAGAGAAATTTCCCAGAAATAAGGCAATCAAGGGGTATTTTTGGGACATGGAGGGAAATTTTACACACGATTAGGGAATTTTCTGGAAATAAGGGGAATATTCTGAAATATATGAGGCATTTTTTTGGAAAATAAGGGAAAATAGGGGACATTTTCTGGAAAATAAAAGCCATTTCTTAGAAATAAGGGACTCAAAAGTCGTTTTGGGGAATTAAAGGCACATTTGTCCAGAAAATTAGGTAAATTTCCCAGGCTTTTTTTTTAAACCTTTTTTTTTTTTTAATCTTCCCTTATTTCCCAGAAAATGTTTCACTTTTCTGAAAAATGTTCCTTATTTTCTGGACAAATATCCTTTGATTTCCCCCAAATGTCCCTTGATTCCCTTATTTCCTGGAAATGTATTGGATTTTCCAGAAAATGTCACCTAACTTTCCAGCAAAGATCCTTTCTTCCCCTTACTTTTGGAAAATGTTTTTATTTTCTGGAAAACTCCCCTAACTTCCCTATTTGACAGGAAATGTCCGTAACTTTACAAAAAAACTTTGCCTTATGATAAGGAAAATGCTGAAATGCAAAATGTTGAGGGTGAAGTGGTATGGTCACATGACACTTCTCCCGATCCTCGCAGCGTGGAGGGGGTGGTGGTATCCAGCACCGGTATGTTTATTTGTAAATGACATCGCGGCGCTGTGCTTTCGTAATGTTGTGCTTTGACAGGCCAGGCAGTGGTAATACCCTGTGAGTACTCGCTTCTGCTTTCTGAGCAGCGCGGCCGCCGATAAACCAGTTTGACTTTGCTTGTCTGCTGGAGCGGCCTGATATGTATACACAACTCAAACACGCCACACTCTGCTCCCTGTGGCAGCTCCGCCATTTCTGGCAAAGCTGCCAGCCGAGACCCAAAGCCTGGAAAAATGTTCCAAAATTCTAAAGCAATGTCCTTTCAGCAAGCATCGTTATTTGTCATGTATTTATTATTTGGGCTTTGTGTATTGGATCAACAACAATCATAATAATAACAACCAGAATATTAATCCCTCATTTATGACGCTTCATCAGTTCCACACCCGACCGTGGTAAGGGAATTTCTGCCAAGTACGATTCCTTATGTAAAATGATTATGGATTCTTCCTATTACCCAATATAGTAGACATAATAAGAGAAAATAAGACATAGAAAACCTGTTTACCACTCTCTAAATACTCTTTTTAACATGATTAGAGCCCTCTAGACATGACATAACACCCCTATAGTCACCTTTACACTCCTATTACCTAATGTAGTAGACATAATAAGAGAAAATAAGACATATAAGACATAGAAAACCTGTTTACCACTCTCTAAATACTCTTTTTAACATGATTAGAGCCCTCTAGACATGAAATAACACCCCCATAGTCACCTTTACACTCCTATTACCCAATATAGTAGACATCATAAGAGAAAATAAGACATAGAAAACCTGTTTACCACTCTCTAAATACTCTTTTTAACATGATTAGAGCCCTCTAGACATGAAATAACACCCCTATAGTCACCTTTACACTCCTATTACCTAATGTAGTAGACATAATAAGAGAAAATAAGACATATAAGACATAGAAAACCTGTTTACCACTCTCTAAATACTCTTTTTAACATGATTAGAGCCCTCTAGACATGAAATAACACCCCCATAGTCACCTTTACACTCCTATTACCTAATGTAGTAGACATAATAAGAGAAAATAAGACATAGAAAACCTGTTTACCACTCTCTAAATACTCTTTTTAACATGATTAGAGCCCTCTAAACATTAAATAACACCTCTATAGTCACCTTTACACTCCTTTTACGCAATATAGTAGACATAATAAGACATGGAAAACCTGATTATGACCATCTTGATACACTTTTTAACATAATTAGAGTCCTCTAGACATTAAAAACACCCCTACAGTTACCTCTACTCTCCTATTACCCAATATAGTAGACATAATAAGAGAAAATAAGACATAATACAGCAGGGTTTTTTGCAGGCGCGGCACATTGTAAAAACAGAATTTAATTGGAAAATGTTTTTAAAAAACTAAAAAATATTCGGAGTAATTTGACAAGAATAAAGTCAAAATATTGAAAGAAGTTGTAGTCTTACAAGAAAAATTGTTGTAATTTTACAAGAGTAACATAATATGAGGAAAAATAATGTCATTTTTGTAGCAAAAAGATGAAACATTCAAGAATAAATGTTTTTTTTTAAAGTGGTAAGATTATGAGTATTCATATCATTATTATGATTATTCTTATGTGAACCCGGCAAGCTCGTCCTCTGTGGGCCCATCATCGGCACCCCCCACTCACTTGGGGGTGACGGATGCGTATCTACGTTCGGGGATCTGCGTTCATTCAGCGAGTGATCCACCTGCTCCGAAAACACAACTGGGAAACAAACCAAGCCAAATAAAGAAGATGAACATTGAGATGAAATACTCAAGAAAAAAGATGATATTTTTAGAGTATGAGAAGAATCATAACACAAAATACACTTTTTGAAAATGACTTTGGGGAATAAAGCATTAAGGAAGCAAACTACCTTCACTATTTTATGGTTGGAAACACTAATAAGGATGATATGAATGAGGTACTTGAAATGTTCAACTGTTATTTTCCAAATATGGGACTAAAACTGGTAGAAGAAATTCCAAAACTCTGGACAATGGACGAATGGAATGAAACCATAGATAGGAATCTCAAGTTTCTCACTGTTGGAACTAAAAAGGAAATCACTGACATTGGCAAAAACATCAAGTGATTGTAATGGAATGGAAATGGAAAGAATGAAAGGGTTATCAATGAGATTGTAGAAGCGTTCACATACATTAGTAACTGATCATTTCAGACTGGAACATTTCATAACAAAATGAAAATGGCTAAAGTGGTTCCAGTTTTCAAAAATGGAGATAAACATCAATTGACAAATTACCGACCCGTTTCCTTATTACCCCAATTTTCTAAAATTAGAGAAGCTATTTAATAACAGTTTGGACAAATGTATGAATAACAAGGAATTACTAGCAGGTAGTCAATACGCATACGGAGCTAACATTTCAACGTCTATGGCACTGATGGAAATCCCAGAGGAAATGACCAACGCTTTAGACCACAGAAGGTGTACAGTTGCAGTATCTATGGATCTCACAAAAGCCTTCCATACAATTCATCACAATATTTGAACAACAAAATGAGAAAGGTACGGAATCAGAGGATTAGTTTTGAATTGGGTTAAAAGTTACCTTAGTAGTAAGTAGTAGTTAGCAAACAGGAAGCAATTTGTAAAGCTAGGACAATCCACATCTGCAAGTTGAAACATCACGCGTGGAGCACCCCAGGGGTCGATATTGGGACCAAAAGTGTTCAATTTGTATATCAATGACATTTGTAAAGTAACAAAGGAAGTTGGTATTGTAGAAATGTGATCTTATAGGAAATCTGAGAGGAAAATGAAACGTAAAACACTTACATGCCAGAACAACGCTGAAAACCCACAGCATTTCAGTATGAGGAATTACACGATGGAAGTCAAACGATGTACCGAGATGAGCAAATTCAAAAAACAATACAAGCAGTTGATGTTTGTCTTGATTATTATACTTATTGTTTAGTCTTGATTGTTTTTATTTGTTCATATTGATTTGTCATTACACTGATTACTATATGGAAAATATTCCATGGAACGCAGGAAGTGAATAATATGTACTGTACAAGATGTAGAATGGATGGGGGGGGGTAGGATTAAATAAGCTTTACCAATATTATTTAAGAAAAATGGGGTGAAATATTTGGGGGGGGAAAAACGTCATTTGACAAGAATAAAGTTGTCATATAACGAGAATAACGCGATGATATCATGAGGAAGATTTTATAGCATAGACGTGAAATATTCAACAAAAAAGATCCTATTTTTCTAACAGCGTCAGCATCCTGAGAAACAACACGACGTACTCCATCTTTTGAAAATGATTTTGGAGGGAAAATGTCAAACAATTAGGGGAATAAAGTCATAATAGGAAAAGAGGAAAGTTGCCCAAGATGATATTTGAAAAACAACAAGAGGCAAGAGTGAAGTCGACACGAATGCTGTGCTTCTCTTTCAGCTGTGCCACAAAGCTGACATGCACTTTCAAGTGAAGGTGTATTGCAAACGTGGATGCGGGCTGCACCCGCGCCTTTGAAAGCATCGCACCGTGTGCGTCGCTGTGGAAAAGCGGTGGGCTTTTGGCCCGAACATCATCTCGCGTCGGCGCTTCTCGCTCTGATTTGTGTTGAAAGCATTTCTGTCCGTGTGGTGGCAACCCTGATTCAAGTTCAGGGTTTAATAGATCATCTAAAATGACTCTCAAATGATTCCTCTCTCCCAAGCCAATCCACCTGGACCCTTGCCCTGGGTGCATGGCAGTTTTCAGTCATAGGGGGGCGAGCCAACTCCGGCCTTGCGGTTCCTGCCTATTCCCCCGGGACGGAGCGCTGCAGACCCAGACCGACATTCCCAGCTGTGTTCAATCTGCTGTGAGACAAGCTGGCTATGAGAAACGGCAAAGAGGAGAGGCACTTGTACACACGCACGCACACGCGTGGAAAATCCTGGACAGTTAGTGCTTTTTGTTGACTTGCTTCAGCTGGAACGTGTCCAGAAACACCCCGACACCCACATACCGACACTTCACCGCTGCTCCGGGCGATCCCGCTCCGCTCCCATTCATCGTCTTTAAGCGTCCTAATCGCACTTTAGCGCATTAATCCTATTTCCAATCCAAAAGACACGGGAAATGACTTGCGGTGCGCTGATTTGGTTTTACTGCGACTGCAAATCAGATGGAAGCCAGAAGCCCCGCTGCAGGCCTCCATTTTAGCCTGCACTCCCATTGAACTCTGGCTGCAAATGACACACGGCAACCCCGCACCGCCGTGACTGCCTGAGTTTATAGCATGATGCTGATGCCTTCACTCAAAATGTGTCCCTGCAGAATATGCAATTAACCCTGCTGAGGTCACGGCTCAAACCTTTCGTGTTTGGAGTCGTTGTCTCGATCGGCTCGTATTATCGCTGCGTATCGTGCCGTCGGATCCGCTGGACGTGCTCGCTGACGCTGAAAGATGATTTTAGCTCCGTCTCAATTTACTAAGAACACACACACACAAAAATAGTCAAGGCTACGGCAAAAATAAGCCAAAGCAGGGACAGCAGACAGCTGCGGAAAATGTCAAGAAGAAACTCTGGATGTCCCGAGTGCGGCCAGGGGGCCATTTGCGGCCCAGGGCTGTTTGTTTATTGGCCCACGGCACATTCTAAAAATAGAATTTAACAGGGAAACAGAAGAAAACAGCAAAAATGCAAAACAACAGCAGGCATTTTTACAACAAAAATCCAAATATTAAAAGAAAAAAGGTGTAATCTAACAGGAAAAACCGAACATTATGAGGACAAATAAGTAGCATCAAGTTTAAACATTCACGGAAAATAGACTTTTTTTTTTTTTAAGTTCTGAAATTATTAGTAACAACAAAGCAACAAATGCAGTTTTTGAAAAATGATGTTGCAGAGGAAGTTACAATGTTACCACAATAAAGTCAGAATTACCAGAAGAAAACTTTAAAGAAGAAATAGTTGCGCAATTTAAAAAATAAATAAATCAAATTATCTAATAATAAATAAACGCCGTTTTATGAGAATAAAGTCGTATTCTAACAAGAAGAAAGGTCGCAATTTTACGAGAATGAAATGAATGAATGAATGATGAGGAAAAGTACTGTCATTTTAGTAGCAAAAAGTATGTTTAGAATACATAACATTAGGAGAAACAACATCAAGCTGTCATTTTTGGAAGATTAGGTTAGGGAAAATGTATAATATTATGGGAATAAATCATCATATTACAAGACCAAGATGGTTTATAAGAAAAAAGTTCATAAGACAAAATTTACAAAAGAAATGACTACAATTTTATGAGATTAAACTCATAATATTATGAGGGAAAATAATGTCATTTTAATAGCATACAGTTGAAATATTCTAGGAACATATGTATTTTTTAAGTCATAATGTTATGATCAGAAAATGTACTATGATTATTTAAGAAAAAGGTGAAATATTTGGAAAATGTAAAAAAAAAACAAGACAGTTTGCAAGAAGAAAATTGAAATAGCTGAAAAGTTTTTTTCAAACTGCAGAAATGAAAAAAATGCTACAATTTAATGAGAATAAACATAACATTTTAAAGAAAAATAATGGCATTTTAGTAGCATAGCGTTGAACTGTTGAAGAGAAGTATGTCACTTTTTGAAGTTGTGATATTGTGAGAGAAACAACACAAAATAGTTGTACTTCTTGAAAAATTCCGTTGGGAAAACAGTTGTAATGTTGTGGGAGTAGCGGCAGAGAGGTGAAATATTCAAGATCAAATCAGTTGTTTTTCAAAGCTGCCAAATGAGGACAACAAGCCAAAATAAAGTTGGCACTTTTGGAAAATGAGGTTGGGGAAAAGTTGGCAATAAAGTCATTATTTTATGAAGAAGAACATTTCCAAGGATCATTTAAGACAAAAGGTGAACTATTTGGAAAAGATATTCCAAAAACATTTGGAAGGAAAAGAAAAACGAAACAAAGTTTACAAGAAGAAAGTTGAAATAGTTGGAAATTTAAAAAAAAAAATAAAATAAAAAAAAAGCTGCTACAATTTTGAGAATAAACTTGTAATATTTTCATGAAAAGTAAAGTTTGAATGAAATCATTTTAGGAGCATTAAAAAAAACACGTTTTAAAAAACCTTAGTATTATAGCATCGTTTTATTTGTTGGGAAAAAAGTTTGAATATTGTGGGAATAAAGTTGTAATCTTATGATAAGAACATTTAATATGATTATTTAAGAAAAAAGGTGAAAATAAATTTTAAAAACCAGCAACTTTTACAAGAAGGAATTTTCTAGGGGAAATGAAAAAAAATGGCTACAATTTTATAAGAAAAAAGTAATATTATGAGGAAAAATAATGTCATTTTAGGAGCATAGAGTTGAAATGTTCAAGATAAAATATGTTCTTTGAAGTTGAATTCTGAAGAGTAAAAGCGTAAGAGTAAGCGCGTGCTGGGAGCCATCACCACCAATCAGTGGACGTGATCGGAAATGTGGCATCTTGCGGCGTGACTCTGGATTGAATGTATCGATTGCGTATCAGCTGTGCTGTGTCGTTCTTTTCCGATGGCCGTGCTTTGGCAGAAGGACATCACGTTTGACGTCAGTGCTCTGCCAGCGACGTTAAAAGGAAAGCAGGCCCACATGCTTTTCATTTCCACGGGCATTTAAACACAGTAGAGCGCACTTGGCATGATTCACTCCGGTTCACGTGCGGTAATTGGCCGACTTAGAAGCTCGTGCTGGCCAATCAGCGTGTCCACATGCCGTTTTGACACACCTGGGAAGAAGAATGTACAGTGATGGCGCCTGCCTGTGATGCACTGATACGTGCCGGATGCTCTTTCTTTCACGCTTTAATCCCCGGCGCAGGGTGCAGCGTGGTTGCATCGGTGTTGCTATGGCAACTGCGCGCATCATCTCCTCTTCCTCTACCCTGTGAGATATGCTCAGAAGTCGTACGTTTCTAGAAAAACCTGCATCGCGGCTTCGTCATGCCAACGTCACTCTTTGCTCTTTTTTACCCCGTTTTTTTTAATAGTTCAAATTTCCTCTTCAATAATCTTGGAAATCGTTCTTGTCGGAATATTTGGACTTTATTCTTTGTCATTTTTTCCCAAAATGACAACTTTGTTTTGTTTCCGTTCTCATAGTGTTACGAATTTTGATCACATCTTTTTTTAATATTTCATCTTCTGGCTACTAAAATGACAACGTTATTCCCATCAAATTGCAGCTTTTACTACAACTTGTTTCTCTTCATATTTTGTCTTTATTCTTGTCAAACGACTGCACATTTGTCTGTTTTTGCTCTTGTGGTTTTTGTACTTTCACAATAGTTCACATTTCTTTGTAAATAATATTTAATATTTTTTATTCTTTTAAATAATATGAAATATTTTTCTTTTGACTTTATTATTATGACTTTATTCCCACAATTTTTGGACTCCCCCCCCCAACCTAATTATCCAAAAATGACAAGTTTAATTAGTTTTGTTTGTTTCTCGGCATATTTCAACTTTATGCTGCCTAAGTGACGTGATTGTTCCTCATAATATTGCAGCGTTATTGTCATCAAATTACGTCTTTTTCGTGTTAGATTTCCTGTTGTTTTTTTTAATTTCAACTTTCATCTTAAATAATCGCTGTAAATGTTTCCGTAATATTATGTCTTTCTTTCTATAATATCACAGCTTTTTATCCAATCAAATTTCCCAAAAATGACACCTTTATTATGTTTTGTTTGCGTTTGAAAATATCATGTTTTTAATAACATGTTTTTTCTTGACTATTATCATAACTTAATGCTACTAAAATGACATTATTTTTCCTCATAATATTACGTTATTCTTGTCAAATTTTTTTCTTTTTTCTCTTCAAAATAAAAAAAACATTTTCTAGATTTTTTTTCCAAATATCTGAACTTTCTTCTCAAATAATCTTTGTAAATATTCCTCTCATAATATTTGGACTTTACTCCCATAATAGTATAACTTTTTTCCCAACCTAGTTTTCCAAAAATGACAACTTTATTTTGTTTGTCACAATATTACAACTCAAAACAAAAATGTTTGTCTTGAATATTTGAAGTCAATGCTGCTAAAATGACGTTATTTTCCCTCATAATAGGACCGTGTTCTCATAAAATGACAATTTCTCTTTTTTCTTGTAATATTTGGACTTTGTTCTTGTAAAATGGCTGCAGGTGTTTCCATGTTTGCTGTTGTTGTTTTTCTAAAATGTTCCTAATATTTAAGCTTTCTTCTCTAATCATCTTCGTCAGTGTTGTTCTTGTGAAATGATGACTGACGATGATGATTTGACTTCACGTGATATCACTTTTTAGCCAACCGCATTTTCCAAACGCCACAGCTTTACTTTGTGTTGTTTTGTCGCAATATTATGCCTTTAAAACAATTCAAACTTATCTGGAATACTTCAACTCTATGCTGCTGAAACGACCTCATAAGATTGCCGTGTGATTTTCCTAAAATGACGACTTTTTCTTGTTAGATTGCAACTTTTTGTCTTAATATTTTGACTTTGTTCTTGGAAAATTACTGCAGATTTTTCAAACGTTGCTGGGGTTTTTTTAATATTGGAAATTTGTAACCTTTCTTCTTAAGTCATCTTTGTCCCTTTCCTTCTCGTAATATTAATATTACAATATTTTCAGAATATTATGACTTTATTCCCACGATATTTTGACTTCATAATGTCATAACTTTTACCCCACCTCATTTTCTAAAAATTGTTTCTCATAATATGACGACTTTTGAAAAATATGTTTTTTTTCTTAAATATTTGTGCTACTAAAATGATATTTTTTTCCTCTTTTTTCTCGTTAAATACGGCATATTTTTCTCTTACTATTGTGACTCGGGCTGTTTTTATTGTCATTTCTGCTGGGGTTTTGTTTGCCACTCTTTGAAATGTTCTTGGCGTAATATTTGGACTTTCATGCTTTATTCTCCTATTCGGACTTTCATATTTCAGCTTCAAGCTACTAAAACGCCGCTATTTTTCTTCACAAGGTTGTTCTCGTAAAATGACTTTTTTACTCGTTTGATTGCAGCTTTTTTTGTCTCCACGTTGACTTGACTTATTGTACTGCTGATTTTTCCACTTTTGCTGTTGTTGTTTTGGCTCTTTTGTAATTTTCTTGTTCAAGGATAGTTTTAGAATGGAAATAACTCATCGAAATATGGTCAACCTAATGTTGGCGATACCCCGTTTCTTGATTCGGGACCTTTTTGGGGCATTTTTACCCCAACAAAAGACCTGAGAGATCCTAGCGGCCGTGGCAAAGAGAACTTTAGTGAACTGGTGGGACCACCCGCCAGGAAGACTTGAAGTGTATGTGGCAAGCCTGGCGTGGCTCACAGTGGCATTTGGAATCACACTGACGTTGAAGTGCTCCCTTCTTCCATTTCTCCAGCGCCGTAAGCACACGTTGCCTTGTGAAAGCTTTCAGCGCTTGTTTGCCGTTTGTTTATTATCCCTGCACGTGACAGACTGCAGAGTTGAGCGCGGAGAAGTAGAGCCGAGTTTGGAAGGGCTGCTGGGAGAAGCCAACGTGTCGGCGACAAGATGAAAGTCGGGCCGTCGTAAGAACGGTAGGGGGCGGGCGGGGGGGGGGGGGGACACGACAGACGGTGGCGGTGGTTTGTGTCGAGATTGCGTGTGAGTGCTGAAGAAAAAAGACTCAAAAATATATCTTTAAAATGTGTCAAAAAATAATAATGATAACAATCAAATTTCAACAGCATTTCAACATTTCCTTGCGATTAAGTTATGCCCATTTTTGCAGATTCTTTTTGTTCATTTAGGCTTTTTTTTTTTTATTTTGTAAAAATGGCATACATTCAAAGATTTGGTAAAAAGTATTTAAATAATAGACCAAAAATTTTTTTCATTTGGAAAAAAAGGCCCCTGCCTTTGTTTGATGAGATTTAAAGAGGAAGCTTTGTTATCTTATTAGTTTTGAGTATCAGCATTTCAACTTTTTTTATCGATAACTCTGGCCTTTTGCACTGTGGTTCCCAATTTTACAGAACGTTTTTGTTATTTTATGCATATTTTGAAATTTTGTAAAAAGGCTCAAACTAATTTGAACGTTGAATGTCTTAAGTTGCGCCCTTTCCCATTTTTGCTAATGTTTTTGTTATTTTTGTTCATTTGGATTATTTTATATATATTTCTTAAATTTTGTAAAAATAAAAACATAATGTAAATATATACATATACATATATATATGTGTGTGTATATATACAGTATATATATATATACACATATATATATATATATATATATATATATGTATATCTATACTGTATGTTAAATCATTTTGTAAAAATTTGTTACCAATTAGTTACCAATATCAACATTTATTAGTTACCTGTATCAGCATTTATTAGTTACCAATATCAACATTTATTAGTTACCAGTATCAGCATTTATTAGTTACCAATATCAACATTTATTAGTTACCAGTATCAGCATTTATTAGTTACCAATATCAGCATTTATTAGTTACCAGTAACAGCATTTATTAGTTACCAATATCAGTATTTATTAGTTACCAATATCAACATTGATTAGTTACCAATATCAACATTTATTAGTTACCAGTATCAGCATTTATTAGTTACCAATATCAGCATTTATTAGTTACCAGTAACAGCATTTATTAGTTACCAATGTCAGTATTTATTAGTTACCAATATTAACATTTATTAGTTCCCAGTATCAGCATTTATTAGTTACCAATATCAACATTGATTAGTTACCAATATCAACATTTATTAGTTACCAATATCAACATTGATTAGCTACCAATATCAACATTTATTAGTTACCAATACCAGCATTTATTAGTTACCAATATCAGCATTTATTAGTTATCAATACCAGCATTTATTAGTTACCAATATCAACATTTATTAGTTACCAATACCAGCATTTATTAGTTACCAATATCAACATTGATTAGTTACCAGTATCAGCATTTATTAGTTACCAATATCAACATTTATTAGTTACCAATATCAACATTTATTAGTTACCAATACCAGCATTTATTAGTTACCAATATCAGCATTTATTAGTTATCAATACCAGCATTTATTAGTTACCAATATCAACATTTATTAGTTACCAATACCAGCATTTATTAGTTACCAATATCAACATTGATTAGTTACCAATACCAGCATTTATTAGTTACCAATATCAGCATTTATTAGTTATCAATACCAGCATTTATTAGTTACCAATATCAACATTTATTAGTTACCAATACCAGCATTTATTAGTTACCAATATCAACATTGATTAGTTACCAGTATCAGCATTTATTAGTTACCAATATCAACATTTATTAGTTACCAGTATCAGCATTTATTAGTTACCAATATCAGCATTTATTAGTTACCAATATCAACATTTATTAGTTACCAATATCAACATTGATTAGTTACCAATATCAGCATTTATTAGTTACCAGTATCAACATTTATTAGTTACCAATACCAGCATTTATTAGTTACCAGTATCAGCATTTATTAGTTACCAATATCAACATTGATTAGTTGCCAGTATCAGCATTTATTAGTTACCAATATCAACATTGATTAGTTACCAATATCAACATTTATTAGTTACCAATATCAACATTGATTAGCTACCAATATCAACATTTATTAGTTACCAATACCAGCATTTATTAGTTACCAATATCAGCATTTATTAGTTACCAATATCAACATTTATTAGTTATCAATACCAGCATTTATTAGTTACCAATATCAACATTTATTAGTTACCAATACCAGCATTTATTAGTTACCAATATCAACATTGATTAGTTACCAGTATCAGCATTTATTAGTTACCAATATCAACATTTATTAGTTACCAGTATCAGCATTTATTAGTTACCAATATCAGCATTTATTAGTTACCAATATCAACATTTATTAGTTACCAATATCAACATTGATTAGTTACCAATATCAGCATTTATTAGTTACCAGTATCAACATTTATTAGTTACCAATACCAGCATTTATTAGTTACCAGTATCAACATTTATTAGTTACCAATATCAACATTGATTAGTTACAATATCAACATTTATTAGTTACCAATATCAACATTGATTAGTTACCAATACCAGCATTTATTAGTTACCAATACCAGCATTTATTAGTTACCAATATCAACATTTATTAGTTACCAATACCAGCATTTATTAGTTACCAGTATCAACATTTATTAGTTACCAATACCAGCATTTATTAGTTACCAATATCAACATTTATTAGTTACCAATATCAACATTGATTAGTTACCAGTATCAGTATTTATTCGTTACCAATATCAACATTCATTAGTTACCAATACCAGCATTTATTAGTTACCAGTATCAGCATTTATTAGTTACCAATATCAACATTGATTAGTTGCCAGTATCAGCATTTATTAGTTACCAATATCAACATTGATTAGTTACCAATATCAACATTTATTAGTTACCAATATCAACATTGATTAGCTACCAATATCAACATTTATTAGTTACCAATACCAGCATTTATTAGTTACCAATATCAGCATTTATTAGTTACCAATATCAACATTTATTAGTTATCAATACCAGCATTTATTAGTTACCAATATCAACATTTATTAGTTACCAATACCAGCATTTATTAGTTACCAATATCAACATTGATTAGTTACCAGTATCAGCATTTATTAGTTACCAATATCAACATTTATTAGTTACCAGTATCAGCATTTATTAGTTACCAATATCAGCATTTATTAGTTACCAATACCAACATTTATTAGTTACCAATATCAACATTGATTAGTTACCAATATCAGCATTTATTAGTTACCAGTATCAACATTTATTAGTTACCAATACCAGCATTTATTAGTTACCAGTATCAGCATTTATTAGTTACCAATATCAACATTGATTAGTTGCCAGTATCAGCATTTATTAGTTACCAATATCAACATTGATTAGTTACCAATATCAACATTTATTAGTTACCAATATCAACATTGATTAGCTACCAATATCAACATTTATTAGTTACCAATACCAGCATTTATTAGTTACCAATATCAGCATTTATTAGTTACCAATATCAACATTTATTAGTTATCAATACCAGCATTTATTAGTTACCAATATCAACATTTATTAGTTACCAATACCAGCATTTATTAGTTACCAATATCAACATTGATTAGTTACCAGTATCAGCATTTATTAGTTACCAATATCAACATTTATTAGTTACCAGTATCAGCATTTATTAGTTACCAATATCAGCATTTATTAGTTACCAATATCAACATTTATTAGTTACCAATATCAACATTGATTAGTTACCAATATCAGCATTTATTAGTTACCAGTATCAACATTTATTAGTTACCAATACCAGCATTTATTAGTTACCAGTATCAACATTTATTAGTTACCAATATCAACATTGATTAGTTACAATATCAACATTTATTAGTTACCAATATCAACATTGATTAGTTACCAATACCAGCATTTATTAGTTACCAATATCAACATTTATTAGTTACCAATACCAGCATTTTTTAGTTACCAGTATCAACATTGATTAGTTACCAATACCAGCATTTATTAGTTACCAATATCAACATTTATTAGTTACCAATACCAGCATTTATTAGTTACCAATATCAACATTTATTAGTTACCAATATCAACATTGATTATTTACCAGTATCAGCATTTATTAGTTACCAATATCAGCATTTATTAGTTTCCAACATCAACATTGATTAGTTACCAGTATCAGTATTTATTCGTTACCAATATCAACATTGATTAGTTACAATATCAACATTTATTAGTTACCAATATCAACATTGATTAGTTACAATATCAACATTTATTAGTTACCAATATCAACATTGATTAGTTACCAATACCAGCATTTATTAGTTACCAATATCAACATTGATTAGTTACCAATACTAGCATTTATTAGTTACCAATATCAACATTTATTAGTTACCAATACCAGCATTTATTAGTTACCAGTATCAACATTTATTAGTTACCAATACCAGCATTTATTAGTTACCAATATCAACATTGATTAGTTACCAGTATCAGCATTTATTAGTTACCAATATCAGCATTTATTAGTTTCCAACATCAACATTGATTAGTTACCAGTATCAGTATTTATTCGTTACCAGTATCAACATTCATTAGTTACCAATACCAGCATTTCAGCTTTTTCGTAGTTGTGCCTTTTGCCCCGTTTCCCATTTTTGCTGGGGTTTTTTTGTTGTTGTTAATTTTGGTTATTTTAAGTGTATTTTTTTAATTTTGTAAAAAGTATATATTTAAAAAGCCAAAGTGTTACAAGAATAAAGTCCAAATATTATGGGGGAAAAAACGCTGCGTCTCATGGCTAGTGACTTGTTGACTGGAGGACAGTTTGCATTTCTATTGACGCTGCACCTACGGAGAGCAGCATGACAGACGGGATACGCAAAATACACCCCCCCACGCCACGCCACGCCACGCCACGCCACCCAGCACCACCGACAAACTGCTGTCAGTACGCAAAGCAACAGCAGCAGACCTTTCCGTGGGGCCTCGGCAGTCCCTTCCAAAAGGGCCCACCCAAACCCAAATCATGTCAGTCACCGGGGGCCACAGTGCGGCCGGGAGACCTTTTGCTTTTTTTATTGGCTCACGGCACATTCAAAAAATAATAAAAAGAATGACAAAGATTATTTAAGAAGAAAGTTGAAATATTTGGAAGATTGAAAAAAAACAGCAAAAATCATCAGGATTATGAGAATCAAGTCAAAATATTACGGCAAAAAGTTGGAATCTAACAACAAAAAGTTACAATTTTACGAGGTTAACGTCATAATATCATGAGGAAAATTAATGTCATTTTAGTAGCATAGACTCGTTATAATATAAAGTCAAAATATAAAAAAACAGCAAAAATCAGCAGTCATTTCACAAGAATCAAGTCAAAATATTACAGCAAAAAGTTGTAATAAATGTAATATTATGAGGAGAAATAATATCATTTTAGGAGCATAGAGTTGAAATATTAGAGATGTTTTTTAAGTTATAATACCGTTAGAAACTCACAAAACAAAATACAGTTGTCCTTTTTGGAAAATCAGCTTGGGGGAAAAAATTATTAAAATATTATGGGAATAAAGTCATAACATTGTGAGAAAAAATGTTACGATGGTGTTTGTCGCTCTGCTGCCGCCTGCTGTGTATTTGCTCTCTGTGCAGCTTCAGCCGGTGTGGGTGGAGTCCCCAGCACACACCTGCAGGCAATCTCATCAGGCACCCTTCTTAGACTCAGCAGCAACTAGGGACCAGCGCCAGATTGTACTCCTTGCTACCTGTACCGCTTCGTCCGGCTCCTTACCTGTTCCCCGCTTTCTGGCTCACCCTTGTACCCTCTGCTCAGTACTATTTCCTGTTACACTAGTTGTTGCTCCAGCTCAGGTTTGCCTGTAGCGTTTCTCAGTTATATCCTAGTTATTTCCTGTCAGCCTTCTGCTGACAGCGTCATGTGTTTCTGCTTTTGGTTTGACTTTTCCTGTGTTGTAGTTTACCCCGCTTGGGACACTTTATGTTATTAAATACCTTTTTGTATCTATTTTTGGTCTGCCTCCCTGCGTTGGGTTCCGCCCCTTCTACAAGTGGCTACTCCCACTTGTGACAGAACAATCTGGCCACAATGGAGCCCGCAGGATTGGACCACTTCCGCAGCGCCCTGTGTCATCAAGGCCAGCTGGTCAGCGACCATGAGAAAAGGCTGCGTGATCTCACGGACACCGTTTCCGCACTCACCCTAGCGGTCGACAGCATGAACCAACGTCTAGCGAGGGTATGTGCACACCTGCTGCAGGAGGACGAGGCAGGCACAGCTGCAGTGATTACCTCCACTCCTGCCTCATTATCGACACTGATTACTAATTCAGGACGGGAACCTAGTATTCCTCACCCTCATTTTTCGGGTGAGTCACAGTCCTGTGAACAATTTTTGCACCAATGCTCGCTGGTGTTTGATCAGCAGCCGACTACTTACGGCTCGGACCCAGCACGTATAGCCTTTGTTATGAGCTTACTTACCGGCAGAGCAGCTACATGGGCCATGGCCATTGGCAAGTCAGTTCCTGCCACGCGCACTTCTATGCAGACATTTCTGGCAGAAATGAGAAGAGTCTTTCATCACCCGGTTCATGGTAGAGAGGCCGGGGGTCGGCTACTAGAACTGAAACAGAGGGGACGCACGGTGGCGGATTTCGCTATTGACTTCCGTGTCCTGGCTGTCGACACCGATACTGCCGTTCTTCGGGACATTTTTCGTAAGGCTCTAAATCCTCGCATAAAGGACGAATTAGTGGCTAAGGACTACTCTGTGTCATTGGATGAACTCATAGATCTAGCTATTAGATTGGACAATCGCATCAGGGACCGAGCAAAGGAGCACGCGGAAGAGAGGAGGATCGATACCCGTCCGTCTACTCCGCGACTCGTATCAACCCCACCGATGGAGAGGAGACCTGCCCTGTGCTTGCCAATGGAGACCAACTCAACACCCACAGAAACCCCAATGCAGCTGGGAGCTCGCCGTCTCACGCAAGCAGAAAGGACCCGCCGCCGCAAGATGGAATTATGCCTGTATTGCGGTGATCCGGATCACCGGCTCCAACGATGCCCTGCTAGACCTGGACAGAGGCGGGGATCGACCTTGGGATGGGCCGAGAGTCTCACATCGGTATCAGGGATCGATCAACCCAAGGTCGGGGATCGCCCTGCGCTCATGGACTGTTAAGACCAATGCCACCCCTTCTCAGTCTTGCGCACCCCCATCCAGACTACAGGTCCATGGAACTATCATGGGAGGGAGGAATAATATTCAAGTTACTGCACTCATTGACTCGAGGTCGGATGATTGCTTTTTGGACCCTAATTTTGCTAAGACTTGCAATCTTAAGTTAGTTGAACTACCCTCCCCTAAGGAGGTACTATCCTTGGATGGGCGTCTCTTGGCGGCTGTGTCTCACCAGACCGAACCCTTATCACTCCGGTTGTCGGGTAATCATTTTGAGAGTATCCGGTTCTATTTAATTCCGTCTCGTTCTGCCCCGGTTGTTCTTGGTCTCACGTGGCTAAAATTACACAACCCTTCGATTGATTGGAACAGGATGCGTATAAATAACTGGAGCCCCTTTTGTCACGCTAATTGTTTGCGCTCTGCTGTCACTGAGACTCCCATTACCCACGTTGTCGAGAGGATTGAGTTATCTGGGGTACCCGAGACCTATCATGACCTGAAGCAGGTGTTTAGTAAGGACAGCGCTCAAACTCTGCCCCCGCATCGCCCTTACGACTGTGCGATTGAGCTGTTAACAGATGCTAGCCTGCCCAATGCCAAATTATATAACGTTTCAGCTCCTGAACTACAAGCCCTCAAGGACTATATTACCTCCTCGCTTGCTTCTGGATTTATCCGCCGTCCTCTTCCCCGTTAGGGGTGGGATTTTTCTTTGTCGCTAAGAAGGATAAATCACTTAGGCCTTGCATCGACTATAGGGGGCTCAACAGTATCACTCTCCACAACCGGTATTCTCTCCCACTTATGGACTCCGCCTTCTCCGCTTTGCATTCGGCTCAAATATTCTCCAAATTAGATCTACGGAACGCATATCACTTGGTACGCATAAAGACGGGAGACGAGTGGAAGACTGCCTTCAATACACCTATGGGGCACTTTGAATCTTTGGTGATGCCATTCGGACTTACTAACGCCCCGGCGGTTTTTCAAAACCTAATTAACGATGTGCTAAGAGACATGATTAATCGTATTTGCTTTGTCTATCTGGATGACATTCTCATTTTCTCTAGGAACCTACAGGAACATACCCGTCACGTCCGGCTTGTCCTCCAGCGACTTCTAGAGAACCGGTTATACGTCAAGGCAGAGAAATGCGAATTTCACACCACCTCCGTGTCCTTTCTGGGGTATATTGTGGAGAAGGGTCAGATACGGGCCGATCCCGCTAAGATTCAGGCGGTGGTCGAATGGCCGACTCCGACAACAAGGAAGCGTTTGCAGAGGTTTTTGGGTTTTGCAAATTTTTACAGACGATTTATTCGTAAGTTTAGCAGCAAAGTCGAACCTCTGACCATGCTTACATCTTCCAAAGTACCATTTGTATGGAACCCCAAGGCGGAGGAGGCGTTTACACAACTTAAGAGATTTTTTATGACCGCACCTGTGTTAATTTACCCTAAACCTGCCTTACAGTTCCTTGTTGAGGTCGACGCATCGGATACGGGAGTGGGAGCCGTCCTGTCGCAGCGGTCCCCAGTCCCCAAAAGCTCCACCCGTGTGCATTCTTCTCGCGTCGCCTCACGAAAGCAGAGGGTAATTATGATGTGGGGAAATAGAGAGCTGCTGCCCATCGTTCTCGCGCTGCGGGAGTGCCGTCATTGGTTGGAAGGCGCAGCTCTTCCGTTCATGGTCATCACCGATCACAAGAACCTTGCATACATTAGAACTGCTCAAAGACTCAATGCCCGTCAAGCCCGGTGGTCCCTCTTTCTCACCAGATTCGACTTCTCCATTACCTACAGACCCGGTTCGCGCAATATTAAGCCCGACACACTGTCCAGGACCTTTGGTACCACGGAGGAGGAGGCTGCACCAGAAACTATAATACCTGTGGCTCGGGTGTTGGGGGCAGTCCAGTGGGAGGTGGAGAAAAGGGTTTCGGAGGCTACCAGCGGTACGGAACGGCCTCACGGCTGTCCACCGGGAAGACTATTCGTTCCCCAGGATCTGAGGTCGGATGTCATACAGTGGGGGCATCGTCAAAGATGGCATGCCATCCTGGGGTCAGTCGCACACAAGCCGCGGTGGCGCAGAGGTTCTGGTGGCCGTCCATGATGACTGACATAAAGGGATTCGTCGCGGCCTGCTCTGTCTGCGCCAGAAGCAAGACTCTTCACCGTGCTCCGGCCGGACTCCTTCAGCCATTACCCATCCCATCCCGCCCTTGGTCCCACATCGGCCTGGACTTTGTTACTGGACTAACTGCCTCCCGAGGCAAGACCGTCGTTTTGAGCATTGTAGACCATTTCTCTAAGATGGTTCACTTCATCGCCCTGCCGGGTCTACCTTCGTCCCTCAAAACAGCGCACCTATTGGTGAGACATGTATTCCGTCTTCATGGCATACCACTTGACATTGTCTCCGACAGGGGTCCCCAATTCACGTCCCGAGTGTGGAAGGCCTTTTGCAGGACCTTGGGAGCATCTGTCAGCCTATCCTCGGGACATCACCCTCGGGACAAATGGCCAGACAGAGCGGGCCAACCAGGACCTGGGAGCGGCGTTACGATGTGTTTGCCACCAGCACCCTGCATCATGGTCCTCCCACCTTCCCTGGGTTGAATATGCCCACAACACCCTCATAAGCTCAGCCACAGGTATGTCACCGTTTAAAGTTGCTTACGGTTACCAGCCTCCGCTATTCCCTGCACAGGAGTCGGATGTTGCAGTTCCGTCCGTTCAAGCCCACCTGCGTCGCACCCGAAGGGTCTGGCGGGAGACCATGGCGGCACTCAAACGGACGGCCGCACGCAACCAACGCCTGGCAGATCGCCATAGGGTTCCGGCACCGGACTACCAGGTGGGCCAGGAGGTTTGGCTATCGGCCAAGGATTTGCCACTAGCAGGAACCAGCAGGAAACTAGCTCCAAAGTTTGTGGGACCTTTTCCTATTGACGCCATCATCAGCCCCTCCTCCGTCAAGCTCAAGCTCCCATCCTCTCTCAAGGTACATCCAGTGTTTCACGTCTCCTGCATTAAACCAGTTTCCTCCAGTCAGCTGTGCCCACCGGCCGAGGCGCCGCCCCTGCCGCGTATGATCGATGGCCAGCCAGCATACACTGTGAAGGCTCTTTTGGACTCCCGTAAGAGGGGTAGAGGGTTCCAATACTAGGTCGACTGGGAGGGATACGGTCCGGAGGAACGTTCCTGGGTCTCACGCTCCTGTATCCTCGACCCCTCACTCATTAGCGACTTCCACCGTCTTCACCCTAGCAAACCAGGTAGGCCGTCAGACGCCTTATAAGAGGGGGAATACTGTTACGATGGTGTTTGTCGCTCTGCTGCCGCCTGCTGTGTATTTGCTCTCTGTGCAGCTTCAGCCGGTGTAGGTGGAGTCCCCAGCACACACCTGCAGGCAATCTCATCAGGCACCCTTCTTATACTCAGCAGCAACTAGGGGCCAGTGCCAGATTGTACTCCTTGCTACCTGTACCGCTTCGTCCGGCTCCTTTCCTGTTCCCCGCTTTCTGGCTCACCCTTGTACCCTCTGCTCAGTACTATTTCCTGTTACACTAGTTGTTGCTCCAGCTCAGGTTTGCCTGTAGTATTTCTCAGTTGTATTCTAGTTATTTCCTGTCAGCCTTCTGCTGACAGCGTCTTGTGTTTCTGCTTTTGGTTTGACTTTTCCTGTGTTGTACTTTACCCCGCTTGGGACACTTTATGTTATTAAATACCTTTTTGTATCTATTTTTGGTCTGCCTCCCTGCGTTGGGTTCCGCCCCTTTTACAAGTGGCTACTCCCACTTGTGACAAAAAATTGGCAACGATGATTTAAGACACAGGTGTCAAACTCAAGGGCTGGGGGCCGGATGTGGCCCGCCATATCATTTTATGTGTCCCGCAAAAGCCTTGAAATAAGGCATGTCAAAAGGACAATTATTTTAATATTTAAAAAATATTTGTATATATATTGGAATTTCGTTGTTATGAATTTTGTCTTTACTTTATTTATTTTTCATTATTTTACTTGTATACTATTGTGTATATACAATAATTTTATTGTATTTTTATGTTGGCTGTAATTTTATATTTTCTAATTTACTATAAATGTATTTAAATAAGCCAATTTGTATATATAAAAAGTATTTTTACAATAATATCAAAACATTTAATATTTAAAACATTTTTACAATAATTTAATAAACATTTACGTTACATTTACAATAAATAATAAAATAATATATTAAAGTAAAAACAAAATTAATATTACTAAGAAAAACAGCTTTAAAAATATTTTTCAAATCAAAAAGACAATCTTTCTTGCTAAATGTATTTGTTGTCAAGACTGACCGAAACTTTATATTTTTTTGTCAAATCCAATTTATGAATGAAAAATGAATGTAATAATCAATGAACGACATTGTAAACTAGAATGACAAAAAGTGGCCCTCTGAGGGTAACCAGAACTGCAATGTGGCCCACCATGAAAACTGATTTAAGACAAAAGCAAAAATCAGCTGTCATTTTACAAGAAATATGAAAGACAAAAAAAAGCTGTAATCTAACAACCAAAAGTCATAATTTGACGGGAATAATTTGGTAATATTATGAGGAAAAATAATGTCATTTTAGTAGCATAGAGTTGAAATATTAAAGTGTTTTTTTTACGTTGTAACATGATGGGAAACTAAAACAACACAAAATAAAGTTGTGATTTTTGCAAAATTAAAAAATAGAATATTTTGGGAATGAATGCATAACATTAGAAGAAACAACAGAAAGTTGAAATATTTTGAAAATGTGAAAACATGGCAGCAAAAATGGAAAAAGATGCAGGAATTTGACAAGAATGGAGTCCAAATTTAGTGAGAAAAAGGCGCCATTTTTACGAGAACAACGCCATGATATGAGGAGGAAAAACATCGTCCTTTTCGTAGCGGGGAGTTGAAATACGAAAGAACAAATAAGTTCTTTTTTAAAGTGTAATATTATGAGAAGTGGACAAAAAATAAAGTCAATTTTGGAAAATGAGTTTCGGGAAAACGTTGTGATATTATGGGAATAAGTGACAGAGTGAAGTTGATATTAATAACAGTTCTTTCCACCGATACTGCATGACAAAGCTGAGATCCACCTTTTTCTTGAAGTTTATATGACGTCTTAGCATATCTTGACAAGATTGGAAAGTCTTAAAGTTGCATCCTTCCATGTTTCACGCCGAGGCCTCGCTGGAGGGGAAGAAGAAGCCCCGTGTTGACATTTGGGGATGGTCCTTTTCATTCTTCCACAACGAGAAGGTGCGCTCGCTCAGCAGAATACACATCCCAGCAGGAGCACGCTGGAATCTGGACGACTGACTGGCTCTTTCCAATGTTAGCAAAAAAACAAAAAAAGTAACGGTAGAATGAATAAATGAGTAAAAAAAACAGTCAAGAAAAGCAGGTTGGGGGAAAAGTTACAGTATGATGGGAATAAAGTCATCATATTAGGAGAAGAAAATGTACAGACATTATTTTGAGAAGAAAGCTGAAATATTTGCAAATTTTAAAATAAAAAAGGGAAAAATCTGCAGTCATTTTACAAGAATGAAGTCAAAAATTCCCAGAAAAAAGTTGTAATCGAAGAAAGAAAAGTATATATAATATAGAAATATTAGACAAAAATAACAAAAGAGTGATGTTATTCTCCCTGAAGAAGTCCTTGGTCAAGCCAGCATTGTGAACTGCAGCGTTGTCCTGTTGAAGAACCCAGCTGGTACCACACACACGAGGGCCCTCAGTCATGAGGGATGCCCGCCCCAACATCTGCAGCCGTTTGACGACCCCGCACCACATTGGAAAAGAGAAAGCTTCTTAGCTTCACCATCAGGAGGGCATGACAGGGGGAATGATGACACTACATCAACATTTGTAAGATCAAAGATGGCGCCCTCTGTGGCAGACGTCTCTGTGACACTCTCCCGCTTTTTTCTATTTTTTGCTATTTTATTGTTCATTTGGGACATTCAACACACTCACGCAGTACATTACAACAGGGAGACACTTTTGAACATCGGCAGGGTTCACCATGAACTTTCATTTAGCCTCTCAGACTTTGCCTTTCTTCTGCGCCGGGAGACCGCAGCAGCCTGCGGGCCCGGTGAGCTGAATACCCGGCGAGCAAAGCATCCGAAGCGTAAACGAGGCAAGCGGGCCGGCCTGCATGCTAGGCTAAAAGCTAGAGCGACGAGGCCACCGCTACCAAGCCTGCTGCTAGCCAACGTCCGCTCTCTTGAAAACAAGATGGACGAACTACGAGCAAGGATTACAGCTCAACGTGAGATCAGGGAATGCTGTGTCCTCACCTTCACAGAAACCTGGCTGACGGAGGATATACCGGACTCGGCGATCCAGTTGGAAACATTTGCTGCTTACCGGGGAGATCGGACTTTAGCGTCTGGTAAACACAGAGGTGGCGGCGTCTGTGTTTACGTAAACAAACGGTGGTGCACAGACGTACAGACGATGGAAAAGCACTGCTCGCAGGACATTGAGCTGCTGATGGTGAAATGCAGACCTTTTTATTTGCCTCGTGAGTTTAGCGCTGTGTATTTAACTGCTGTTTACATCCCACCACGAGCTAACACCGCTAATGCACTAGGCCTCCTGCATGACATCATTGATAAACACGAGACCAAACACCCAGACGCTGTATTCATTATATCTGGCGATTTCAACCACTGTAACCTCAGGACTGTCCTCCCCAAATATTACCAGCATGTGAGCTTTCCCACAAGGGAAAATAACATCCTGGACCAAGTCTACAGCAACATGAAAGGTGCTTTGAAGGCTGTTCCAAGACCCCACTTTGGAAAGGCTGACCACATCTCTATATTCCTTTATCCAACATACAGACAACTTCTTAAAAAAGCTCCCCCTGTAAGTACAGCAGTTAAAGTGTGGAATGAAGAAACTGATCAAGTACTTCAGGACTGCTTTGGCTGCACAAACTGGGATGTGTTTAAAACTGCAGCGGGGAGGGAAGATTGTACTGTTGATTTGGATGAATATGCTTCTGCTGTTACTGGCTACATTAGCACATGCATAGAGACTGTTAGCACCACCAAGTATTACAGAAAATACCCTAACCAAAAACAGTGGATGAACTGTGATGTAAGGGCTAAGCTACGTGCTCGTTCGACTGCATTTGTCATGGGCACCGCTGATGACTACAAAAAGGCCAGATATGACCTGAGGAGGTCCATACGGGAGGCCAAAAGACAGTACAGACAGAAGCTGAAGGGCTACTATTCCACCTCAGACCGTCGGCGCATGTGGGCGGGGCTCCAGCACATCACAGACTATCGACAGCGGAGTAGCGTAGCCACGTCCAGCCAAACCACACTTCCAGATGAGCTGAACGAGTTCTATGCCCGCTTTGACACCCAAACTCCTGATGAGCAGAGAGGGTGGCTGAACCTGGGGAGCACACAGGACTCACCTCTCATGGTGACATCAGCTGATGTGCGCAGGGTTCTGAACAAAACAAACCCACGAAAAGCAGCAGGCCCAGACAACATCTCAGGACGTGCACTTCGGGTTTGCTCATCAGAGCTAGCTGATGTGCTTGCTGACATATTTAACCTGTCGCTTGCACAAGCATCTGTACCGACCTGCTTTAAGTCCACCACCATAGTGCCCGTACCCAAGAAGAGCAACGTGACCTGCTTGAATGACTATCGCCCTATAGCACTCACTCCTATTGTTATGAAGTGCTTTGAAAGAATAGTCATGACCCACATCAAAAAGAGCATCTCGGCAACTGTGGACCCTCTACAGTTTGCATATCGCCAGAACCGGTCCACGGATGATGCAGTCAACACTGCCATCCACACAGCCCTTTCTCACCTACAGGGCCAGGACACATATGTCAGAATGCTATTTATAGACTATAGCTCTGCTTTTAATACAGTCAGCCCCCACAAACTCACAAATAAGCTCCTCACACTTGGCCACTGGGACCCCACAGGGGTGTGTGCTGAGTCCGCTCCTCTACACGCTCTTCACCTACGATTGCGTGGCCTCCCAGAACAACACCAGCATCATGAAATTTGCGGATGACACTACAGTCATCGGACTGATCACTGGTGGTGTTGAAACATCATACAGAAGAGAGGTGGCGGACCTCATAGCTTGGTGTCGTGATAACAATCTCCTTCTCAATACAGATAAGACTAAAGAGATGATCATCGACCCAAGAACAAGGGAAAAGGAGCCGCATAGACCCCTGTTTATTGATGAGACTGAGGTGGAGAGGGTGAAAACCTTCAAGTTCCTTGGCACACACATCAGCGAGGACCTCACCTGGTCTCACAACACCCAACAAATGATGAAGAAGTCCCAAAGGAGACTGTACTTCCTGAGAAGACTGAGGAAATTTGGCATGTCCACCACAATCCTGAGTTGCTTCTACAGATGCACTATGGAAAGTGTCCTTACCGCCTCCATCACTGTTTGGTACGGTAACTGTACAACACGTGAACGAAGAACAACAACACGTGAACGAACCTACGAAGAACACACAACCTCATCAAGGACAGCACACATCCACAACACTCATTATTCACACTCCTACCGTCAGGCAGACGCTACAGGAGTTTGAAGTCCAGGACCACAAGGCTGGCAAACAGCTTTTACCCACAGGACATCAGGCTTCTCAACGAAGCACTCACACACGCCGCACGCAACACACGCACACACTCATAGCACTTTATTTATTTATTTATTTATTTATATTATTTACTTGTATTAATGTCTCTTCTGTTGTTGTTGCTTAATTTATTGGTATATATGTTTATGTGTTTATGTTCTTATTCTTTCTTGTGTTTTCTTTCTTTTCTTGGGAGAATGAACAGAATAAGATTTTCATTGCATGGTATAACTGCTGTTTTACTGTGCATATGACAATAAAACTCTCTTGAATCTTGATTTGGAGCACATTTGGGCTTTTATAGCCTGTGGTCTTAAACTTTTGATCAGCTGATAAACAACCTATTTCAGTTGAATTGTTGTTTTCAATAAATAACTTTTTCAAAGTGCTTGTTGTCTCACCCCCCCTTCTTGTTTTGCATATTGTAGCTCTACTTAAAACCTCATTAAGATCCAAATGTGCAAAATGAAAATTCTAGCCATTTTTCAACTGCTCTTAAGATTTTGATCAGGAGTGTATCTGGAAATTGTTTTTAAAAAAAAAATGGAAAAAACAAAAATGGAAAAGTCTGCAGTCATTTTACAAGAATAAAGTCAAAATATGAGGAGAAAAAAGTTGTAATCTAATGAGAAATAGTCATCATTTTCGGAGAATAACATTGTAATACTAGGAGGAAAATAATGTCATTTTAGTAGCATAGATGTCACGCTGCGGTTAGGTGCCGGTCTGGGAACCCCAAATGCAGAGGCTGGAGGCAGGTAGGTGAGCACGAATTTATTCTGCTCAAGAATTCAAAACGTAAAGCGATGGTGACAAAACAGGTTCAGCATAAAAAAAATAGAACACAAATAATGCCGGTTGGAGGCAGAGTCTGCTGAGCGCTAGCAAGAGACTGGAAACAGTACGAGGCTGAGGGACACACACGGCTGGAGCGTGGTGTAGCGAAGGAATAATCCGGCGTGCTCCAGCTGCCAGTAGTCAGCCTGAGTAGGTAGGCACTCAATTACAGGTGCGTTCAGCAGCTCCGCCTCCAGCCAGGAACTAAGGATCTGGACAGAAACACAGAAAAGGCACGGGAGACAGGGGCAACCAGCACGAGCCCGTGGAACGTGACAATAGACTTGAAATGCTCAAGGAAAAAGACAAAAACAAAAGTAGGGGTGCTCCGATCGATCAGTCTCGACTGATTTCCATGAAAAATGGCGTGATTGGCACATGCTGATAAATGCCTTCACAAAAGCCGATCGCCCTGCAGCTAGCACTATTGCAGTCCGCAGCCATCCTTTGGTGCAGTGTAGCATCTTGACCCTCCCGCTTTCCTGCAAAACGATAACAATCACGTCTGCCGGGTGCCAACATATGCCACCCAAACTATCTTGCAGAGGTATTAAAAGCTTTAATACGGCATTTGAAGAAGAAGTCATCAGTCAGACGGTAGCTAGCGCAGCTAACACTCACGCGTATGTGCGTGACAGTCTTAAGGCTAAGCTAATAACCCAAAAATATTTGAATTCTTTGCAAGAGATGAGCAGCCTTTCTCAGCGGTGGAGGACACAGAGTTCGCCGAGTGCTTTGTCATGTCCCTGGAAGTTCCACCAATGTACTCTCACATCCTTAAAGGAGGCGTGTCATCCTCTGGGAGTTTCACCAGTGATATACTCTACGTGCTCTTCAAAGTCAAATATGCTTTTGTCTGAGTGAAGGTGATTTTATGCTTCCTTTTTTTCGTATCATATAACCAGGAGCACTTATGATAAATGCACTGAAAAATGAATACTTGCTCCATGTGAATCGGTACCGGTATAGGCCGATTTCAGATAGATATCAGAATCAGCAGTTTCAAACCCCGATTGGAACATACCGAGTAAAAAGCCCATTGAGAAGGTGGTAAACAGGTTTATCTATGTCTTATATGTCTTGTTTTCTCTTATGTCTACTATATTGGGTCATAGGAGTATAAAGGTGGTTATGGCGTGTTATTTTGTATCTAGAGGGCTCTAATCGTGTTAAAAAGCCTATTTAGAAGGTGGGAGGCAGGTTGTTTCTATGTCTATATGTATTCTTTTCTTGTATGATGTCTACTATATTGGGTAATAGGAGTGTAAAGGTTGCTATAGGGGTGTTATTTCATGTCTAGAGGGCTCTAATCGTGTTAAGAAGTGTATTTAGAAGGTGGTAAACAAGTTTTCTGTGTCTTATATGTTTTATTTTCTCTTCTTATGTCTACTATATTGGGTAATACTAGTGTAAAGGTTGCTATAGGGGCGTTATTTCATGTCTAGAGGGCTCTAATCATGTTAAAAAGTGTATTTACAAGGTGGTAAACAGGCTTTCTATGTCTTATATGTCTTATTTTCTCTTCTTATGTGTACTATATTAGGTAATAGGAGTGTAAAGGTGACTATAGGAGTGTTATTTCATGTCTAGAGGGCTCTGATCATGTTAAAAAGTGTATTTAGAAGGTGGTAAACAAGTTTTGTGTGTCTTATATGTTTTATTTTCTCTTCTTATGTCTACTATATTGGGTAATACTAGTGTAAAGGTTGCTATAGGGGCGTTATTTCATGTCTAGAGGGCTCTAATCATGTTAAAAAGTGTATTTACAAGGTGGTAAACAGGCTTTCTATGTCTTATATGTCTTATTTTCTCTTCTTATGTGTACTATATTAGGTAATAGGAGTGTAAAGGTGACTATAGGGGTGTTATTTCATGTCTAGAGGGCTCTGATCATGTTAAAAAGTGTATTTAGAAGGTGGTAAACAAGTTTTGTGTGTCTTATATGTTTTATTTTCTCTTCTTATGTCTACTATATTGGGTTTTCTATGCTTTAATTCTGAAAATATTGCATTTATTAATATTGAATCCTACTTGGCGTAAACTGACTTATGGCGGTCAGACCAATTAACGTGGATAAAGGAGGTACGACTGTCCAATCATGTCCAGGCATGTCCGCAGCTTGAGAGCTGTGATGAATACCAAGTGTGGTGGCGCAGCACCAAGACCCATAGGGCACACAGGAAGCGGAGCAGAGAGCAGCTCTGAAACAGAACCAGATTGTTGAGCGCTGGGAGGTATTACCCGGCCAGCACCTGGTCCGTATAGGTCCCACCCTTCTGTGAAACTCAATCTAAAAACTTAACTCTGTTAAGCTACTGGCAGGGGTCCCCCTTTAATCCAGTGCAGGTGCAAAAATAGCAGCGGCGACGCAGCGCAAGAAGGAAGTGCGCTTGTGGATGTGTGCTGGCTGAGCAAGAAGAGGCGTCAGACGCATTGGCTGCTTTGACTGCTGTCAGACTGCTTTGGAGCACCAACGTCACCAGGAAAAAAAAGCACGTCTGAAGAAAGTGGAGCCGTGTTTGAGCAAATGAGTCTGTCAGTCGGTACGCCCAGAAGCATTAGCAGGCTGACATGCGACGATTCAAGCATGCGCCCCACATCTCCCGGGCGCAACAGTGGCACCATTGTGTATGGCGCATATTTCAACAGAGGATCCCCAAATCTTTAATATCCACTGATGACAGAGCGGAATGAGCGGCCCAGCCGTCCGTCCCGCCTCTTCTGCCTCCTCTTTGTGTGAGCGGCCTTAATCCCATCTCCGTACGGCTGCCGCCAGGAACACTAACGCACACGTTGTCGCCGTGCGCCGCTACCCGCAGATCACGTTTCCTATCAAACATTTTGTTTCCGAGCCTCACCGGGCCTCCGGCGCCAATCAGGCTTCCCGGAATCAATCCACCGTTACGGCGAAGCGCGGCAACTGCGACGAGCGTGACGAAAGCCAAATGAAACTATTGGGTTAACCGAGCGATCCGATCAACGGCGCATTCCTCCAAACGTCATGTGCATAACTCAATAACCCCGCACATGCACGTCAGCCTTTGCCTCCAGTTGAAAACTGTCAAACGCTGACAAGGTCAACTTCCACGTGTCCTTCTTCCTTTCCAACGATTGCATGTTTCTGTTAGCTGCGCGACACGCCCATTCAATGCGAGCCCGTCGGCCCCGTTCGCTCATTCGATGGGGGAACACACAAAATCACGTCGTTAGAACCCCCACCCCGTTCCATTTGCTGTATACTGTGCATGTGTAGCCGATTTGGGGTCCAAACTTTTCCCTCCAGCGGGGGCCACATCGTGAAAGTTATTTTATAAGTTATGTACTGTATACTTCCAGAAAAAAGTACATCTCAGCTTTGCAATATACAGTAGATGAAAAAAATTATCAACTTGGCTCTTTTTCCCCATTTTTGCTGTTGGTGGGTTGAGTTTTTCAAATATTTCAACATTTTTCGAGTAAGTTTTCATCCGGTAATTACGACTTTATTCCCATAATATTATGACTTTTTTGTGACGTTCTGCAGGACAGGAGTGAGCGTACGTACTGTGCTCTTATTTTGGCGGGCTGTGCCTTTTCCGGGGAGGAAGAGGCAGCCGCTTCTCGCCTGGTGGCCTCGCACCTGCGGCCAATTAACATTTGTGGCGGATAAGACACCAGCGCCGTGGACTGCGCGGCACTGGTGTCTTATCGTTGTTGTTGTGATTGTTGTTGTGACTGCTTGTGTATCTCGTCTCCTGTCCGGGGCTCTCACAGAGCTCAGTCTTCTTACCTTCTTACCTTCTCACCTTCTCACCTTCTCACCTTCTCACCTTCTCACCTCAGTCTTATCCTACCGTGTCCTCTGTCGCTTTTCCTTTTCTGCAATGACTTACTGCAATTTCATGATGAAAGACTCGCCACTGCCTCGCCTCTGCATACTGGAGGTCAAGCACGTGTTAACGTCAACCCGTGCCGGATGAGTCGGGACATTTTTTACCCCAACTTCATTTCCCAAAAATGAGAACTTTATTTGTGGTTTGGTTTCGTATGATATTAGGACCTTTTTTTAAAAAACGTCTTTTTTCTTGAACATTTCAACTAAAATGAAATTATTTTTCCTCACCATATTACGACTAAAATTGTGACTTTTTTCTCCTTAAAATATGACTTTTTTTCTCTTGAAATTTTGATTTTATTTGAAGAAAATGACAGCTGTTTCCCCTTTTTTTAATTTTTTTTGTTTAGATTTTTTCGTATTTTTTAGTCTTCGGCCAGTAAGAACAACTTTATTCCCATAATATTATGAGGTTTTTCCCTCAAAAATGACAACTTTATTTGTTGTTTTGTTTCCTATAACATCCATCCATCTTCTTCTGCTTATGCAAGGTCGGGTCTCGGGGGCAGCAGCCTAAGCAGGGAAGCCCAGACTTCCCCCTCCCCAGCCACTTCGTCCAGCTCCTCCAAGCGGATATCGAGGCGTTTCCAGGCCAGTTCAGACACATAGTCTCTCCAACGTGTCCTGGGTCTTCCCCGAGGCCTCCTACCGGTCTGACGTGCCCTGAACACTTCCCCAGGGAGGCATCTGGGAGGCTTCCAGACCAGATTTCCGAGCCACCTCATCTGGCTCCTGTCAAAGGGGAGGAGTAGTGGTTCTACTCCAAGTTTCTCCCGGACGACAGTGCTTCTCACCCTATCTCTAAGGGAGAGCCCAGGTACCATTCGGAGAAAACTCATTTCGGCCGCTTGTACCCGCCATCTTGTCCTTTCAGTCACTACCAAAGCTCATGACCATAGGTGAGGGTAGGAACGTAGATCGACCGGGAAATTGAGAGCTTTGCCTTCGGCCCATCTCCCTCTTCACCAGAACAGACCCATGCAGAGTCCGCATCACTGCAGACGCCACAGCAATCCACCTGTGGATCTCACGTTCCATCCTTCCCTCACTCGTGAACAAGACCCCGAGGTAGTTAAACTCCTCCGTTTGGGGCAGGATCTCATCCCTGGTCCGGAGATGGCACTGCACCCTTTTTCGAGTGAGAACCATGAACTTAGACTTGGGGGTGCTGATTCTCATCTCGGCTGATTCACACTCAGCTGTGAACCGATCCAGTGAGAGTTGAAGGTCACGGCTGGATGGAGCCAGCAGAACCACATCATCTCCAAAAAGCAGAGACCCAATCCTGCAGCCACCAAACCGGAAGCCCTCAACGCCCTGGCTGCACCAACAAATTCTGTCCATAAAAGTCATGAACAGAATCGGTGACAAAAGGGCAGCCCTGGTGGAGTCCAACACTCACTGGGAACAAGTCTGAGTTATGCCAACCAAACTCTTTGACACCAGTCACACAGGGAACGAACCTGGGTTGGGTGTTCCAGTACCCCATATTCCTGGAGTACTCCCCACAGAATTCCTGGAGGAACACAGTTGGATGCCTTCTGCAAGTCCACTAAACACATGTAGACTGGTTGGGCAAACTCCCATGCACCCTCAAGGACCCTGCTGAGAGTGTAGAGCTGGTCCACAGTTCCACGACCAGGACCAAAACCACACTGCTCCTCCTGAACCCAAGATTCAACCCTCCAGCGGAACCCCTGAATAAACTTTACCAGGAAGGCTAAGAAATGTGATCCCATGATAATTGATTAGAACACACCCTCCGGCCCCCCTACTTAAAAAGGGGGACCAACACCCCAGTTTGCCAGTCCAGAAGCACTGCCCCCGATGTCCATGTGGCGCTGCAGAGTCCACAGCGTTTTTTAACCACCTCGGCAACCTCAGCACCAGAGATAGGGGAGCCCACCGCGGAGTCCCCAGGCACTGCTTCCTCATTGGAAGACATGTCGGTGAGATTGAGGATGTCTTCAAGAGGACTGGTTCCAGAGCCCTTGCTGTGCGTCAAGGTGAGTCCAACGAGATCCAGCCGGAACTTCTCCACCTCACAGGCCAGCTCAGGCATCTTCCCCACCGGAGGGGTGACATTCCACGTGCCAAGAGCTAGCTTCTCATGGGAGCTCATGGGAGGGGGACCCATTTTACCTCGGCCGGACCCCATGGGTGCAGGCCCGGCCACCAGACGCTTGCCATCGTGCCCCACCTCCAGGCCAGAGGGGTGCCCCCGTGACCCGCGTCCAGGCGAGGAAATGTCGGTCCACAGTTGTGTCTCTTCTTGGGGTCTTTTGAGCCACCTGTTGGGTCATGGGTGATCCTACCAGGGGTGGAAAAGCCCCCAACAACTTAACTCCTAGGATCATTGGGACACGCAAACTCCTTCACCACGATAAGGTGGTGGCTCAGGAAGCAGTCTTATAATATTTTTAAAAAACACCTTTTTTCTTGAATATTTCAACTCTATGCGACTAAAATGATATTATTTTTCCTCACAATATTACGACTTTATTCTCATAACACTGTGACGTTTTTCTCGTAAAAAAAACAACTTTTTTCTCTTGAATTTTTAGTTGTATTTTCGTAAAATGACAGCTTTTTGCCCCATTTTTGCTGCTTTTTTTTGCATTTTTCAAATATTTCAACTTTTTCGAGTAAGTTTTCGTCCGTTAATTACAACTTTGTTTATTTACAAATTACAATACAACTTTTTTCTCTTGAAGTTTTGGGTTTTTTTGGAAAATGACAACTGTTTTCCCCATTTTTGCTATTGGTAGGTTTTTTTTTGCATTTTTAAAATATTTCAAGTTTTTTGTCGTAAGTTTTCGTCTGTAATTACAACTTTATCTCCATAATATTATGACTTCTTCCCCCCCAAGTTCATTTTACAAAAATGACAACCTTATTTGTTGTTGTGTTTCTTATAATATTAGGAAAAAAATAATAATAAAATGTTCTTGAATATTTCAACTCTATGCGACTAAAATGACATCATTTTGTTGTCATAATGTTGCGGGTTTATGCTTGTCAAATGTTAACTTTTTTGTCTCTTAATATTTGGACTTTATTCTCATAGAATTACAGCTGCTTCTTCCAGGTCAGCAGTTTTTTTCTTGTTCATTTTCCAACTACCCAACTTTCTTTTTGTTCTGGTGATATTATGACTTTTTTCTCAACCTTATTTTCCAAAAATGACACAATTATTTGTGGTTTTGTTTGTTTCTTAGGGAACTTTAGCGACAGAAAATGAAACACTTCTTTTTACAATGCAGCATGAAATGAATAAATAAATAGAAATGAATCTATGAAAATGAAAAGCATTTATTTATATTAACATAGATGAAATGAATTTCCAAAATAAATCTATTTTTATTGAATAATATGTGTCCACACTTTAGGGACATGAACATTAAATCGTTTTGAAAACATTTCAGAAATGCAAAAAGATAATAACATAAATGTAAAAAAGGTATTAATATATGACAATTATGAAATTAAAATAAATATATATTTATAGGACATTTTTTATTTGTATGAAAAATAAATCACATTGATTTCCAAAATAAATATATCGTTACATGTATGATATATGCATTTTAGTGCATTGTGTCCAGTCTCTAGGGACATGACAATTAAATCATTTTGAAAATGTGTTTAATAAATACAATCATCCAATAACATAAATAAAAAAACATATTCAAATACATTTTAAAAAATGACATTGATTACATTGACAATGAATATATGAAATTGAAAATCATAACCTAGCTCCTAACTGTAGATGGTGTGAAAGAGAGACATGTTAGGGTGGCGTTGCTCTATCAAGCGTGTGCATGCAAGGAAGCTCCCATTCCAAGGAGGGCGTCAAGCTATTTTTCTATTTGGAGATGGTAATACGGTACCTGCCCACCAGCACCCCTACTTAAGATATTTCCATTCAGCGTTAATGCCATGCTGTCAGGCCGCTGAAACGCTCCAGCTGCTTTCTATTAGCGCTCATCAATCATTCATTTTACACCACATCCATCAGGCAATCCTGGTAATTACTGATTACGGGCGGCGAGTCCCGGGGCGCGAGCGAGGCGACAAACGCATACATACGCCGTGTCTGACCATGTCAGGAATCAGAAACACATTTACACATTAGAGGCTGGGAAACATGCCCCTCCTCGTGCTCAAGTAATACTTTGCACCTTTCACGCTTCCGAGGAAAATTCAAATGAGCTCCACAGGCTGCGTGTCAATAACACAACCTGCAATTATTCCCAACAAGCCCGGCTGGGGTCCGTCTGTCTGCACACAAGACGATTGACCCTCTTCTCTTTACTGCCCACCGGCTGGCGCTTTATTTCCAATAATGTCAAATATTACCGTTAACACCTACATTGTGTCCGCAAACGTCCCTGGACACGTACGCGACAAATATAAACATATGTCAAAGTTAACGTGGAAATTTCCTTTAAGGGCACCGTTGAGCCTCGGGCCACACCGCAGTTTGAGGGGGTGTGGAGCCACAAATATTGAGCAGAAATGGAGAAAGAACGGTAAGTTCAACCCATTCAAAGGGAAGGATCCCAACAGCCATGAAATAGCAGACATGGAGGACCAACACTTACTGTAGATACTTTGTTCATCTCCAAGACAAACCGATTTGAAAGTGCTCGAATCCTTTGTAGTGCATTGAATGGTTGTGTTTTTAAAATGTATGCTTTTTGAATCGTGTCTTAACCCACGTCAGAGATTGACATAGATCAAAAACGTCCTTCTAGCTGCGAAGGATTGCTAGTAGTTACGAGCACATCTTCTGTTCATTGAGTCCTCAACTCTTACCTCCGGCAGAGCTTCCACGTGAAGATGAGGATATCAAGTCCAAATGGGCCGTACTCCGGTGCCTCCCGTGCTCCTGAGCTGTGGCCACAAGGCGCTCGGTGTCAGTCGTGGCGGCAAACCCCAAACCCGATGGTGGACGGCGGAAGCCAAGGCTGCCCGAGTCCTATCGAGCATGGACGGCTCGTGGGACGCCTGAAGCGGCTGACTGGTTCCCGTCATGCGGCCTTGGCGGTGGTTGTGGGAGGAGTTCAGTGAAGCCATGGATCCTGAAGTTTGGTCGTCTTTGAAGAGGTTCAGGCAAACTGTCCGACGCCTAGAAAGGGGAAGCAGTACCTGGTCCCCACTTTTTACAGTGGGACCGTCGTGGTGAAGAGAGAGCTGAACCGGAAGGTAGAGCTCTCAATTTACCCCCCCCATCTATGTTCCCACCCTCACCTTGTCATGAGCTTTGGGTCGTGACAAAAAAAAGGGGACTCACCCTTAGGGACAGGGTGAGGACCTCGCTCCTCCGGGAGGAGCTCAGAGTAGAGGCGCTGCTCCTTCACAGGGAGAGGAGCCAGGTGAGGTGGCTCGGGCATCTAGTCCGGATGCCTCGGGCACCCCCGGCCAGGAGAAGGCCCCGGGGCAGACCTAGGACACACTGGAGGGATTATGTCTCCTAGCTGGCCTGCATGGGAACGCCTTGGTGTCCTCCCGGTGGAGCTGGAGGAGGTGGTCGGGGACCGGGAAGTCTGGACTTTCCTGCTGAGAGAGCCCGGATAAGTGGAAGAAAATGGATGGATGGAGAGAAGGAGAAGCTTGTGTAACTGAATGAAACTACTCATTACAAAAACACAATTCTGCATGTCCGTGTTGATGTTTTTCTTCAAGCAGTTCCTTTACTGCGTATTCAAGGTGATGCTGTCAGACCAGAACTGGATTGTTTTTCATGTAATAAATAAAACCTGCTTTTGCAGATGAGCCCTTCATGTCGTTCAAACGAGGAAAGGCAACAAGAAAAAGGACAAGGTGGTCCTAAAGCAGGGCTGTCCAAAGTGCAGCCCCTGGATGTTTTTTTATTATTTATTATTATTATATTATTATTATTTACCAGACTCTAAAAATATCATTTCACAAGAAAACTAAACCAAAAAAAAACAAAAAACAACAAGAGCAAAAATTGTATTAGTAATAGTAATTTTACAAGAATAAAGTCAAAATATGAAGAGAAAAATGTTGAATTTTACAAGAATAAAGTTAAATATTAAAGTTGTAATATTAGGAGAAACAAAACAACAATTTTTACAAAGTTAGGTTGCGGAAAAAAGTCATAATGTTTCAAGAACAATGTTAAAATATGATTTTTGTATTTACATTTTAAAGAGGAAAAGATTTCAAACAATCGGGTCTGACTCAGCATGCATGCTGTTTGTCAGCAGGTTCCTGCTCTGCAGAACATAAACACATAGAACATCACTACCACATCAGCCAGCACAGGACAAACACTGGCAACCCACACCTGAGTCCACTGTCAGAGTCCACTGAAACATCCCAGTGAGTGCAGCAGTAGCTGCCATCAGATGGCGGGCACGGGACTTTTTAAAATGTCTCAGACTTGGAATAGTCTTGAGATGCTGTGGAATCTCATTCCAAGCGTTTTATTTCCAAGGTTTTCTATGTCTTATATGTCTTATTTTCTCTTATTATGTCTACTGTATTGGGTAATACTAGTGTAAAGGTTGCTATAGGGGTGTTATTTCATGTCTAGAGGGCTCTAATCATGTTAAAAAGTGTATTTACAAGGTGGTAAACAGGCTTTCTATGTCTCATATGTCTTATTTTCTCTTATTATGTCTACTGTATTGGGTAATGGGAGTGTAAAGGTGACTATAGGGGTGTTATTTCATGTCTAGAGGGCTCTAATTGTGTTAAGAAGTGTATTTACAAGGTGGTAAACAAGTTTTCTGTGTCGGATATGTTTTATTTTCTCTTCTTATGTCTACTATATTGGGTAATACTAGTGTAAAGGTTGCTATAGGGGTGTTATTTCATGTCTAGAGGGCTCTAATCATGTTAAAATAGTGTATTTACAAGGTGGTAAACAGGCTTTCTATGTCATATGTCTTATTTTCTCTTCTTATGTCTACTATATTAGGTAATAGGAGTGTAAAGGTGACTATAGGGGTGTTATTTCATGTCTAGAGGGCTCTAATCATGTTAAAAAGTGTATTTAGAAGGTGGTAAACAAGTTTTGTGTGTCTTATATGTTTTATTTTCTCTTCTCATGTCTACTATATTGGGTAATAGGAGTGTAAAGGTTGCTATAGGGGTGTTATTTCATGTCTAGAGGGCTCTAATCATGTTAAAAAGCGTATTTAGAGAGTGGTAAACAGGTTTTCTATGTCTTATATGTGTTATTTTCTCTTCTTATGTGTACTATATTGGGTAATAGGAGTGTAAAGGTGACTGTGGGGATGTTATTTCATGTCTAGAGGGCTCTAATCATGTTAAAAAGTGTATTTAGAAGGTAGTAAACAGATTTTCTATGTCTTACAGTATTTTCTCTTATTATGTCTACTATATTGGGTAATAGGAGTGTAAAGGTGACTGTGGGGGTGTTATTTCATGTCTAGAGGGCTCTAATCATGTTAAAAAGTGTATTTAGAAGGTAGTAAAGACATTTTCTATGTCTTACAGTATTTTCTCTTATTATGTCTACTATATTGGGTAATAGGAGTGTAAAGGTGACTATAGTGGTGTTATTTCATGGCTAGAGGGCTCTAATCATGTTACAAAGTGTATTTAGAAGGTGGTTAACAGGTTTTCTATGTCTTATTTTCTCTTATTATGTCTACTATATTGGGTAATAGGAGTGTAAAGGTGACTGTGGGGGTGTTATTTCATGGCTAGAGGGCTCTAATCATGTTACAAAGTGTATTTAGAAGGTGGTTAACAGGTTTTCTATGTCTTATTTTCTCTTATTATGTCTACTATATTGGGTAATAGGAGTGTAAAGGTGACTATAGGGGTGTTATTTCATGGCTAGAGAGCTCTAATCATGTTACAAAGTGTATTTAGAAGGTGGTAAACAGGTTTTCTAACTATCAACATATTCCATTTCTGAATAAGGACTCGTACTTATCACAGTCGGGTCTGGAACCATTGAACTGCCATAAACGAGGGATTATTGTATATTAGATGTTTATTAAACATGTATTCCATTATTATTGATGTGTATTTGTGCGGTCAGCATATTTCTACATAGAATTTTTAATATTGGCCAGTATGTGTGCTTCATTTTAACGTTAATTTTATTTTGACAACACAATTTTTAAAAAAGAACAAAAAAACGGGACACTCCTACCCGAAGCCCTCCACGCACGTATACGAGCACACGTGCAGCACTCAATCTGTGTTGATGAGTGCAGTAAATATGCAATAAGCCCCCCAGGTTGCAGCTGAATAGAGGCGATAATGGCTCGTTTTCTTATCCCAGTCAGATGTTATCGGCGTGGGGCGGAAATGTGATGATCTGCTCCCTGCAGAGACACCGAGGAGGAACCTTCCTCACGTGAAATTTACCTCCAACAACGCGCGCGCACACACGCGAGTATCTTGGGAGAGGTGGCAAACAGGAAGTAATTCCAATGACCTGCAAAGAAAACTCGTAAGAACACTGCTCCAGCTGCACTTTTTACACTGTCTCTTACTGATGGTTTGTTCACTTTCTCATTGTCAATTAGTGAAAATAAAACAAAGGATGGACAAATGGACAGAAGCGTTGTGCAGTCATCAACAAGCCCAGGAAAGGAAACGAGGTACCGTGAACGTCATTTGTTGCGAAAGCATAGCTTTATTATCAGGGAATTATGATGTCATACCGATTAGTTACCATAACATGAAAAGAATAGCTCTAATAATTAAAAAAAAACACTCCAATGAGGCGAGACTACCTGTACTGGTGAGCGAATCAAGTGGTCCTTATTTTCTTAAGTGAAGATTTCAATGGAATATTCTGGTAGTTGGAACATAGAAAACCTGTTTATGAGTGTAAAGGTGACTATAGGGGTGTTATTTCATGTCTAGAGGGCTGTAATTGTGTTAAAATGTGTATTTAGAAGGTGGTAAACAGGTTTTCTATGTCTTATATGTCTTATTGTCTCTTATGATGTCTACTGTATTTTCCAGACAGTTATCGGTATATTGTGCATCTCTATTTATTACTTAAGAAAAATATTTGGGTGGAATTCTGAGAATAAAGTTGATTGCTAAATGAGTGTGATAAGAACAAATACGCTACATGTACATCAGGACATCAGGGGTATCCAACATTTTTTTCCTGGATACTTAAAAATGAAAGGATGCAGGGATCACTTTGATATCGTATCCTCCCAACTTGATAAAAACACTCCATAAAGTAAAAGTTCTATCTTCATGTTCTGATTAGTTATTCGTTTCAGATGTCATCTTTTTCATTGCGACCTTTTGGTTGAGTGTTGTCTCTGCAACGACACCGCTGCTGTAGATGAAGGCGTGATTGGCTAGTCTGCAAACAGCAGGATTATCTTAATTGACTTAATTGTGAATACACACTGTGCGTGTGCGTGAGTGCGTGTGCGTGAGTGTGTGTGTGTGAGAGAGAGAGAGGGGGGGGGGCTCCTTGTGACGTCATCCGTCTATAAAACCTTCCCTCCTCCGGCCCGGTTCACTTTGGAGCCAACAGTCCGCTTCCATGCCAGCGAGCCAAGTTGTCCTCCGCGTCACCATGACGACCTTGTAGTGTCTCACTTTCACTTCTGTCCGTCTTTTTGAACTCGCGTTTTGACGTCACACTGTCCCCGGCTCGAGCGTGATGCCCGCCGGGATGTTCAGCATCGACAGAATCCTGTCCGGACGTCCCAGCAGCTGCAAGGAGCCGCTGTTGGCGCACCGGAGCGGCCCGGTGCTTCTGCCCGGCCATGACGCCCTTTACGCCGACTACAACGGACTGTACGCGGCCGCATGCGGGCCCTCCGTGCAGGCCGGAGTCCAACCCGTGAACGGAAGCAGGGTGGGCTACAACGGCTTTTACTATGCCGGACAGATGCACGTCCAAGGCGCCGCCGGACTCCCGTGCTGCGGTGCCGTGCACGGCCTCGGCCCGCAGCAGTGCCCGTGCATGCCGCCAGGTAAACACACGCGCCTCATATGCTCACCTTTCTTGTTGTTTTATTCCGCCAGATGTTTCGACGCTCTCTTTTCCCAGAATTCCGCATTTTCCCTTCAGAGTTGTTCCATTTCTACATTCTTCACGCCATTTTACACCTCGCGCAAAGTCCCCATTTTTACCAGAAACTCTGTATTTCTCCACCCACCCATCTGCTTCCAAAATCCCCCAATCTGCCTCTTAATTGTCCCCCTGAAATGTCCACATTTTTCGTTGCGGCTACAAACTTTCCACATTCCAAACGCGTGCTCGTTATCTCTCATCTCACACGCAATTTCGAGTTGGTCATCGTCCTCGTGTCAGTCGGTAGCCAACATATTTAGCATTTCCTCGACCAAAACGAGAAAACAAGGAATCCTTTTTCATTCTCCCGTGTTGGGGTGTCCAAAGCGCAGTGCGGGGGCTATATTTCGATGCTAAAAATGCAATCCGACGTGAAAATGAACAGCAAAAATGGGGGGAAATGGCCTATAAAGTCGCACGAGGCTGTTCTTGTTGAAACCTACATTTTGTATATTTTCACTTTGCAAGTGAGCGTCCTAACATGTCGATGGAGTATTTGATGTTATCCACGCATTTCCGTGTTGAAGAAATACATGCCACTCAACCAAGAACACAAATAATAGCAGGGGTGTCCAAAGTGCGGCCCGGGGGCTGTTTGCGGCCCACGACACTGTAAATGAAGCACACACACGCACACAAAAAAGAACAGAAACATGAAAAATCTAGCAAAAAGGCACAATGGCAGGAAAAAAAGCTGACAATTTGACACGAATAATTAATAACAAACAGCTTTGGCTTTAAATATATGGAAATATGTTTTTTATTTGAGTCTTTTTACAAAAAACACACACAGTCATGGAAAAAATGATGAGGGCACCCTCCTTCCTGTTCATTGTACTGCCTGGTATCACTAAAGGTACCTTTGTTGCCCCAGCGACAACAAAAATAGCACAGAAGAGGTCCATTTTTTGGCAGTACGATGCTATAGCGATTCACGATGCTGGTTACTATGAAGAAAAGCGTGGACGCTGCTCGATATCAGCTCTTATTACGAGCTATATTTGTCATGAACATGATATTTGTGCAAAGAAGTGGAGCTTGAGTTGTAGCGGACCAATCACCTGAAGAAGCAAGGCGGCTTCATCCTTTTTTCCACCACTGTAGATACAAAAACGGCGGACGCCCGTGACCCTAGCGCATGGAATCATTCAGGACTTGAGGAAATACGTGACCTGATATCGAACATTTCGGTTCTGTTCAGCATAAAATAAAGCAGAAAGGATTGGACTTCTTCATGCCGAGGGCGTCCAACCGTGGATCACTTCGTGTTCCTTCAAGACCTTTGATACTGTGGCACATCAAGAAGGGGTGCCCAGAGTGCGGCACGGGGGCTACTTGTGGCCCACAGCTTTTTTTTGTTGGCCCTGCGGCACACACACTAAAAAAAAAACCAACTAAATGGGGGGGAACATTTTTAAAAAGCGGAACTGTAAAAAAAACAATCCAGTACGCCGTGATGTTATGTATCGTGTACATCGAGGAAAAACAGCCTCTAGTCTCCCCCGCCCATTTTGTTCTGGTGTTTTTCACGGGGTTTTTTTGCGTGTATTTTTAGGAATAAAAAGGAGCTCTGGGCCACAAATGGCCCCCCGCGCTGCAAGAAAAAATACAAATAAACACAGCAAAATGAGGGACAATTTCTTTACTTAAAAAGGCTTTGCCATATGCCTACACCCCCTATTTTGTTGTGGGTTTTTTTTGTATTTTGGGGGCTTTTTGTGTGTGTGTGTGTGTGTGTGTGTGTGTGTGTGTGTGTGTGTGTGTGTATTTGTGACAATATTCACAGGCCAGGTAAAAAAAAAAGAGCTGTGGGCCACAAAAAATGAATTAACATGCTAAAACAAGACAAAATTATTTTTTTTTTAGGGGGGGGGGTAGTAATTTTAACTAATTTAAAAAAAATCCAAAATGCTATTTTTTGGGTGGGTGTGGGGGGTAATTTAAACTAATTTTGTAAAAAAAAAAAAAAAATCCAAAATGCTATGATGTCACATGAGCTCTGCCTCCAACCCCCATTTTGTTGTGTTCTTCCATTTCTTTTTATTTTATACAAAAAGGGCATATAGCTAGGTTACCTTTTAACTCATTTTGTATTTTAAGAAAAAAGCCGTGAGGTTACACGTGCTATGCTATTTACTATGCTATGCTATGCTATGCTATTTACACATGCTATGCTATGCTATGCTATTTACACATGCTATGCTATTTGTGTGTGTTTGTATGAAGAAGAAAACTCGTTGAAATGTAACCTTTTTTCTTTTCTCCTTACGTCAGCTACGTCTGCACACACACACACACACACACACACACACACCATTTTATTGTGCTTTTGTATTGTTTTTGTGCGCGTGTGTTTATTTTGAAGAAGGCGCCGCGGGCCATTTAAAAAAAATAGCTGTGGGCCACTCGTGGCCCCTGCACCGCACTTTGCACACCCCGGCGTGAAAGGTGTGGGCTGGTGCCTCAAGTCAAAAATGACAATTCTGATGGAATTTTTGTATTTTTTACGTTTCTGGAAAAAGTTGCCACGTACTCCCCCGGGGGCCAGGCTTAGGACGCCCCCGGAAGTGTCGCTTTGTTTAGTTGAGTTTTTTGTTTGGGACGGAAAGACTTTCCATGCTGACGCCTGCGCCGCCTTTGCCTTGCAGGCTACGAGAGTCCGGTTCTCGTGTCCCCGGTGCCGCAGCACCTGATGTCCTACGTGAACATGGGCAGCCTGTCACGGAGCGAACTGCAGCTGCTCAACCAGCTGCACTGCCGCAGGAAGCGGCGGCACCGGACCATCTTCACCGACGAGCAGCTGGAGGCGTTGGAGGGCCTCTTCCAGGAGACCAAGTACCCCGACGTCGGCACCCGGGAGCAGCTCGCCCGCAAGGTCCACCTCCGGGAGGAGAAGGTCGAGGTCAGAACCACCGCACGCCCCTTGTGACGTTTTTGTTTTTCCATGCATTATACAGTCATGCATAAGGGACCCGTAGACGCACGTGGCTGCGTTTATTCTATTTCAAATAACCCATACGGGACCTTATGGACACATATTGCACATGATTATCTTGAAAATGTCGTGTGGTATCAATAAATCATAGGAGGTGTGAAACACGCACGTGATGCAGGCGAACGTGCACACATTATTGCCAATTGAAACATAATGCCGTTTCATCTTGGGCATCTCAAGTGTGATACTTTGGGAAAAATCTCAACCCGAAGCATGTTGACGGCGCGTGAACGTATTAAACGGCGGATTATGAGAGTGAACGAAGGCGACCAAGACTCTCCAGTGGCGCCAACATCATCATAACATCCCGCAACAACCCGAAGGAATCATTCACTCAATAATTCATTGAAAAAAGGAATACACGAAAAACACACATTGATTGGTGGTGATTGGCGGCGTGAATACGTGAATACACGTCATTGTGATTTATGAACAAAAAGAAGCGTGAATGTAACCGATTTCCATGTATCTTCCCACCACGTGCTAGCCCAGTCAGCCTTTGAATTTTGCGTGACGTCTGCCATTGAAAATGCAAACAAATATATCCACCCAATAAGGAAACCTGGCTTCATTTCTGATATTGTTCTTAGTATTCATCCTTGCCACGTGTACGTTGCCAAATGTCGAATAATAATAATAATAATAATAATAATAATAATAATAATAATAATAATAATAATAATAATAATAACCGAAGGAGTGAAGGAACCACAAGCAAAGATGGCATGGACAGTATCGGCGTCTGTATCGTGATGTTGCAGACCAAAAATGAAAGTCCGCGTGTCCGCGTGAAGCAGATCAAACAACAGCACAGGCCGAGGTGCCGCATGAAATGCACGCATGAAGGCATGCATGCATGCATGCATGAACGAATGAAAGACAAACAGGAAAGACAAACAAGCAAAGGTGACGCAACATCAAGGCTGTTTGCTGTGGCTTCTCAGGTTTGGTTCAAAAACAGACGCGCCAAATGGAGGCGGCAGAAGAGGTCGTCTTCTGAGGAGCCGTCGGACAACACGTGGAACAAAACCACCAAAGCGTCTGCGGGAAAAAACCAACACAGCAAAAGCCAAGCGGAGTCAGACAGCTGATCACAAGTCTCTCCCCCCGGCCCCCCACCCCCCACTCCATTCTACCGTCTACGCTCCAACACCTTCAAATGTGTCCTCGACGCCTTTGGACGTCCCTACGTGACATTTTGGATGGAGCGCGAGGCGTCATGTGACAATCTGAACGGAAGGGAAATATCTCGGAAACATTTGGGACAAAATAGGAGCAATATCCTGGAAAACAAGGGAATTCTACCAGAAAAATGAAGTACAATCTCCGGAAAATAAGGGACATTTCCTGGAAATTAAGGACATTTCATAATAAAATAAAATAAAATAAGGGAAAGAATTACATGTTGTCCATTTGACATTTAGAAATGACATTTTCTATAAAGTAACCAAAAATAAGGGAATTTTCCCAGAAAATGTAAGAATTTTTTTCAGAAAATAAAGAAAATTGCCTGGAAAATAAGGACATTTAATCATAAAATAAATAAAATAAGGGGAAATAATTACACGCTGTCCATTTGACATTTACAAATGACATTTTCTATTAAAAAAAGAACAGATAATGAGGGACATTCATATGGACATGGACATATCCAGAGAATAACATAAATATTCCTGGAAAATAAGGGACATTTCATGGAAAGTATAGGAGAGGGGAAAAGGGTGCAATTTCCCTTATTGTCTGTCTAATTTGTGCCAGATATTTTCCTCTATTTTCCAGAAAATTCCCTTAATTTTCCAATATATTTCTCATATTTTCCAGAAGTTTTCCTTACTCTGTCATGATATTTCCTTTATTTGCCAGAAAATGCCCCCTATTTATTGACATTTCCCCCCAAATAAACTGTTTTACAGAAAATGTCCCACATTTCACCAGCTGAACAAATGCCAATATTTTCTTGGAATTTTCCTTCATTTTCCAGCCTCTTTCTCTTGTCCTTTATTTTTTATTTTAGGGGTGTTCCCTTGTTTTGATTAAGCTCCCTTATTTTCCAGAAAATCCCCTCATTTTCCAAAAACGTTAAATTATTTAAAAAAAAGAAAAAAATCTGAAACTGTCCCTTATTTTCCATTATTTCCCCCAAAATGTACTTTATTTTACAGAAAAGCTCCCTTATTTTAAATGTTGCCTTGTTTTTATTAATTTTCCTTATTTTCCAGAAATTCCACTTATTTCCCAAAAACTTTGACTTATTTACAAGTTGTTGTTTTTTTTTTATTTTATAGCAAAAAAAAATTGAAAATGTGCCTCGTTTTCCACTATCCCCCCCAAATCTACTTTATTTTACAGAAAACGTCCCTTAGATTTCAAGATTCACTTTTTGTTTTAAATTGGAGTTTCTGGAATGCAGTAATTCCCTTATTTTCTGGAAACATTTTCCAGAAAATGTTAACCCAAACCCTATCCTAACCCTCCCTCAACTCCTAACTGTAATTGGAAATAAAAGAACGAAACAAAGAAACACTGAGGCGTTTTGGAGTGGGTTCCATCCCACGTGCCTGTCTGAGTTCGCATTTGAAAGTAAGGCACATTTTCAGAAAAATGAAGGGAATTCAATACAAAATGAAGGGGAAAATAATCATTTTTCCAAATCAGGGACATGTTCCGAAAAATGATGAAAAATATGAGACAAATAAGTCAAATAAGGGACGTTTTGAAGTAAAGCAACTTTCCAGAAAATAGTTGTGTGTTGAAATACGTGCAATTTTCAGGTGAAATTTCCCTGGGAATAACGGCCACTCGTCAAGCGTGGATGAAGTGTGGATGTTGGTCACCCGCAGTGTCAGACAGCAAGTTTGTGTTCTGTTTACCATCAGTGGCTTATGGGATAAATGTACTGCATATATTGGATGGACTGTATACTGTATGTATAAATGTATGTACACCGTGTATACTGGATGTACTTGTGTGTGTGCGTGCGTGTGCGTGCGTGCGTGGTGATGAGCAGCGTTGCACAGATGTACATTATCATTATTTATATTTAATTTAAGTTGTTGATGTTGAAATATGTAGAAGACATCCACGTGACAGCTTCACTAGTCATGTTTGTGCTAACTATTCTCTCCGTCAAGAATTTAAAAAGAAAAGAAAAGAAAAGAAACTTTCCAACGCCCAAGGTGAGAATGTGATTTCATTTCGTAAAAAAAGAAGAAAGAAAATCAAATATCAGTGAACTATTTGTCTGATTTTGTTTGTCCACGGCTGATTTGTGTTCGCGAGACAGCGCAAGTGCGCAGCGCACACTTCCATGTTGTCTTTCTCCCGATGATGGACGCGGACGTGTGGAGCGTGTGAGCGTGTGTATTTCCTGCTCTAAAGATAGACGAGGGTGTTGGCCGCTCTGTGGTTGTTTTCCACAAGCAAACGTCCTCCCTCGTCACAGCAAAGCGCCGTGAAAGCTGAGACAAACGAGGCACACGTTCACGCGCGTACACGTCCTGCTGTGTCACGAGCAGACTTTGAGCAAACAAAGACTGCTGCAGACCAGCGTCACCCGAAGTACTGCAATACTCTCATCCTCGAATACTCGACATCATTTCCATTGAATTACAATCATGAAATATTCCGTTTAGTGTCATTTTTACAACCGAAAAATGAAAACAACCATTTTGAACATTTTATTTATCCCCCACAATTTTTTCCTTGCAATATTGAATTATTCAACACAAGTAAATATTAGGAAAAAAAAAATGAAATCCTTAAACGTTTAGATAATTTATTTTTTTAATAAAATCCTAAAAAAATTATAGTTCAAATAATTCACGTCATGCAACCATAAAAAAAAATTATCTTATGAATTCTTGGAATTATTAATTTTTTATGTAATAATTGCTGTTTAAAAAATTGAATACGTGTAAAAAACATATTGATAATTGAATTTGTTAAATTATTTTTTATGTAATAATTATATAACAAATTAATACATATAAAAAATGAAAACAACCATTTTGAAAATTGTATTTATCCCCAAAAATATATCATTTAACTATTGAATTATTAAACACATTTAATACATTTTTACATGTAATTCTTTGTAAAAAAAAAAATAGCATATTAAAAAAAATTAAAACCATAAACATTTAATTATTTGATACAATAATAATAAATAAATACTAATTACAATAATTTACTTTTAAATGTAATATGATCATGTGATTATATTTCATAGTCAGTTATGTTTAATTTATATTTCATTTGTTTAAAAATGTGAAAAGTTAACTTCAACACATTAAAAAAAACATTTTGGTAGTACTTGCATTTATTAAATCAAGTATTTTTAATGTAAAAAATTTTTAAAAATGTAACACACTTGTGAAAAACAACCTTAACCATTTTTATAATTGAATGTATTCCAATGTATTCAAATATTTTTTGATTTATTTTTGATTTGTATTTAATAACTATTAAAACACATTTAATACATGTTTTTTCTTATTTAAAAAAGTATGGCATTGAAAAAATGAAACCTTGAAACATGTGATAAGAATGAAATAGAATAAACTTTATTTAATAATCGTTATTCCCAAAAATTGATGCATTTAAAAAAAGAAAAACAGAAAGAATCTGATACATTTTAAAAGCTAAGACCTTAAACATGTTGCTAATGAAATGCCATGTATTGAATAAAACATTGAATTAAATGTAGTAATTAAGTCAGGGATTACTGTACGCCCATAAAACGTCTATCTTTGACACACGACTCGCTCCTCCCCCTCCAAAGCCTCCTGCGAGCTCGACGTCGACGCCGTCCTCCGATGTTGGATCAACATTTGCCATAAAAACAGTGATTAGATCGTGAGCGTTGACTGTGGGGAATCTTTCCTTGTCCGGCCGACGTTTGCAAAACTTTCAGGGAAAGGAAGGTGTGCACTTGTGGTTGTCGTCCGTCATCGTGCTTCCCCCGAAGACGCTGCATCACCGAGGCACATCTGCGTCCGCTTAGAGCTGACATACAGCAGGTAGAAGCTTTTTGCCTTTGCTTGTCAGAATGTCAACTCCTTCTCCAAACCATGTGTGCGTCTGCTGCACTCGTTGAAAAAAAAAAGCCTCCAGCGCCACATACACACACACGCACACACACGCACACACGCACACACACGCACACACACGCACACACACATGGTCCCTTCTTGCGCCGTTGAAGCGTGCTGGGGCGGTTTTGCAAATATTGTGAGAGGCACTGACAAGATTCTTCACGCAGTAGAAGCAAGATGAGTCGGGTCAGTTTGATTTCCACAAGTTGGGTCAGGACACGACAAGCTCACACGAGAGCGAGAACCAAGCCGACCCCACGCGAGCAAGCACTTGGCGACGGAGGCGAGGAAAAACTCCCGTCTCGGGAAGAAACCTCCAACACAGCCCAGACTCGGCGGGGCGGACGTCTGTCTCGGTTCTTGATGGCTTTGAGACGCGCGTGGGGTTTGCATCCATCGGAAGCCAATAAGCCAATAATACGCTGCTTGCTTTTCAGATCTTATTTCATTTTTTACATCACAAATATTTGTTTTTTTTATTTGAAAATAAATGAAATAAAGAGTGTTATTCTTACTTTCGTTGATTCATTTTTTTTTTTTTTACATAAAAATAAAATAAGTAGGCTATAGTTAATAAAGTTATTTGATTTATTTTAGAAACAATAAAATAAAATCACATCAAATAATGTGTGGTAATATAAAACTGTTATTTTTATTTCTGTTACTTTATTTCAAATTTGATGCTAAAATGACATAAAATGACAATAAGTCTGTTCATTTTATTTTGGATTATACATAACAAAATAAAACTCAATATAATTATGTACAATTATTTTTTACACAAATAATACATTTCTTCTTTTTATTTTTATCATTTTCTTCAATAAAAAAATATCTCTGTTGCTTTTATTTTTTATTTTTTATTGTTATTTTATTTTTTTTTATAGAAAAAAGATTTAATTCTATAAAAGTATTTACAATAACAAAGAAATAAGCAATCTGTTATTTTTAATTTGTGTTGCTTCACTTCATATTTTACTGTTTTATATAACAAAATAACATTTAATATAATTATATCAAACTAGTTTTTACATAAAAAATAAGTCTGTTCTTTTTATTTTCTTTTATTTTTTAGTTAAAAATGAAATAAGTCTGTTCTTTTTATTGTTTTTATATTAGAAATAAATATGAAATAAAACAACATAATTGTTGTTTGATTTTTATAAGAAATAATATTTAATTATATCTTCATCATATTTCATTTTTTAGATACAAATATTTTTCTGTAATTGTGTCATTTTATTTTTATATAAGAATTCAATAACAAAAATAAAAACTAACTAAAATAAAAAATAAGAAATGCTCGTCATTTATAAAAAGAAATAAAAGAATTTTATATTTGTTATTACACTTTATTTTTTAAATGTAATAATTTTTTTAATTGCATTTTTATATATAAAAAATAAATAAAATTATATAAAATTATATTTTGTTGCTGTATTTTATTCTTTATTAAAAATATTTTTATTATGTAATCATTAGATAATAAAATAAATTTAAAACAACAAACTTATTTATTTTATTGTAAAAATAAAATACAAATAAATGGATATGTGTTCTTGGACTTAATTTATTTAATTGAATTTAATACAAAAAAAATTAAAATACGTTTTTATTTTTATTTATGAACTAAAATGAAATTATATAAAATTATATTTTGTTACTGTATTTTACTTTTTATATCGACATATTTTTAACAAAAAAAAACAACACTTATTTTTCCTACAAAATAAAATGCCCGTTATTCATAAAAAAACAAAACAATTTGACAGCTGTTGTTACACTTCTTGTTTTTAATATACAAATAAATCATGTGATAAGAATTCCATCTTTTTTGTTGTTGTATTTCACACACTACGAAAATAAATGGAAACAACAGACGTTTTTTTTAACATAAAGTGCAAGAAGCCACGTGAGCGACAGGATTTGAGTCAGTAAGTCCGGGGTGTACCCCGCCTCTCGCCCGGAGTCAGCTGTGATAGGCTCCAGCATACCGCCACTACCCGAGAGTGAGGAAATGGATGGATGGAGGTTGTACAGGTGTGGTGGCCAATGTGATTTGTTTTTGTTTTGTTCACTTCCTGCTTGGTATCAGCACATCCTGTCCTGGCTGCTCAGGTATGACTGGCACGTGAAGAAGAAGAAGAAGAAGAAGAAGAAGAAGAAAGTATGGCGATTGGAACAGAGGGAGAAGTGAGAATTCCTCAGCAATATTCTGGGACATATTTTGGAGCGTTGCAGATGGCTTATTTGCTTCCACCGTGAAACAATATCTGCAGGCTCTGCGGTTCCTCCGCGTCTGTGTACATGTGCAGCAGGCAGCAATCAGCGCTGAGGTCTGGGGGGGCTCCACATTACGTCCTTCACCCCGCTGAGAAAACAAGCCTTGACGGACAGCGCGTTTACAGGCCTTGTCAGGCATTAGCAGATTTGATCCATTTTGCTTGGCTTTGGGAAGGAGGTTTGGGGAATATCAGCGAGGCGCCTCAGGGTCAACGTGGGGTTGAGGTGCTTGACCCCAGAACCCTCGCTGATGTCATCTCTTCTATTTCTGGCCTGTGTGACTGAGGCCGACCCAAACACATCAACTTCTTTCCCGAGTTTTGCCCAATGAAATCACCGCGCGCCAAACGCTGACTGACCTTACTGATCCAACACCACCTGCCGCTTCCAATCACATTCCCCGGTGATGACGACGACGTCGTCGTCATTCGGCGACGCCCGTGTCGACTGCAAAACTGCCGTGGCGGGAAGGTGGCGTGTCGTCACTGGTGCCAAGCAGCCGTCAGTCACAGACGATAAACAACAAGGAAGCGCATGAATTATAATAACAATTGATTATCATTTACAATTCAATCATATTATTATTATCATTTTGTACTACAACTTCATTTCATTCGATTAAACGGTAATTATTATAATTCAACGCTATTCATTTCTACTATTAACTTTATTTATACTTCATTTAATTGTATAGATTATAATTTGCTATTGCCATGAAGGGGACCAATCAGCGGGGAAGTTTCACTGACCGACCAATGAGCGGGCAGGATGCTATCGGTGCTCTCGCGCAGGTAAATACGGAGGAAAAGATACTTGTGTCATATTTCCCGGAACCATTTGAGATTTATATAAAGGAAAGTAGCGATAGAAAGAAAAAAGCATCGGCATGGGAACTTATTAGCGCCAGAGGAAGCCTAGCAGGCAACTTTATCCTCGATGCTAGCAAGGTCCTGTACTAGCACGATCAACACCACTCGCTTTTCCTCCTCCGAACTACTTTGATACCTCCAAATCTGACAGCCAATCAACACCCCTGGAGACTCGTCATTCGCTGTGGACAGCTTATGGCTCGGGTGCGTGTAGCCCATCTACGCCCACCGTTGATAGCAGTGTGGCTGCGCGCGAGCTGCACAGAATGTATTCTTCCGCAGCGCGCCGTGCTAGTCCTCGAGCCAGTCTCGCGTTTACCGAACAAAATTAAGTCATAAATTAATTTCATTTCCTTCACATATAAACAACCCGTATGTACTGTTTTTTGTTTTGTTTAGCTAACTCTGCCTCTACATATGCATCCGACATAACCCCCCCGCCCCCCCGTGCGCGTGTCCTTGTAGTAGCCTTGCGCTGATTTGTGGCAGTCAGGGTAGGAGTCCATGCATGACGGCATGCAATAAAAGTCATTTCTTTGTATGATGCGGGCAATCACAGCCAATCAGGGCACACGCTGTTGATGATAGGCTGCTGGGAAAGGGGAGTCGGGGGGCTCTGCTTGAGCGTGGTACTCATCAGTCTCTCTGTTTACATTTGTGTGTTTAGATAAAGTAGATTGCTTTGCACCTAACCCTGAAATATATGCGAAAGTATCCTCCTGACAATACTCTTCCAGCCAGGCCGTGGCACGTGCTGTAAACCATCAACGGCGTGCAGAAATATGGCGCGTAATCAATTGTGACATGGTCGCCGTCGATGACAAATACGTCTGAAAAAGTTGACAGGATATGAAGGACTGAGCACGGGTCGGTGACTGGAATACAACCTTTAGTGTGGTACTCCCACACGCCGTCATGGTACCGCGTGGGGGACGATTACGCCCCCTGCTGTCCTTATCGAGCCTTCTTCATCTTCACATATCCACACACATCCGCAGCATATACAAGTACTTGTATGTACACTTTGAAGAATAAAATACTAGAAAGGAGTACACAAGCACACGTGTTTGCAGTAACGATTTGCTGTATTGAGGAAAGGAGCGGCGGGCGGTACATGAGCCTACGTGTTCATTGCTGGTGGAAGCCGGCGCCGTCTTTGCGTGCCACGATCTTGCAGACGGTCTCTCTGAAGGTGCTGTCGCAGGTGAGTCTGCGGGCCGTCTCCCTCAGATCCTCCACGCTGCCGCTCTCCTCGTCGGCGGCGGCAAACGACTTGGAATGTTTGACTGCAGCAGGAGGACACAGCGGCGTTAACCTCCACTTCCATTCCATAAGCAGTACAGTACGTACAATATACAGTACGTATACATAGTGGGGGGGGGGGGGGGGGGGGGGGGCGAGCATGTCCCAACGAGGGCCACAGTCAAAATAATGAATAATAATGGGGTAAAATGCTAAACGATGTATGTTTCAAGAAAAAGGTGCACCTCGGCTTTGTCATACTGGTGAAAAGGCCTATTATTTTTAGATTTCCCAAAAGAGTTCAACAGCCTTCTTCAACAACCTTCATGTATTTTTCCCCAACTAGGACTTTTTTTTAATTTAAATATTTCAACTCTGTGCTACGAAAATGACGTGACTTTTCCTCCTCATATTACAAGTTCATTCTGGTTAAATTACGACTTTTCCCCTCGTTGGGATACAAGGTTTTCCCTTTTAATCATCTGCCTTCGTGCTCACAAAAGTAGAGCTGTTTTTCAAGAAAATCCTGCCGGTTTAAACGTCCTTCTTTTTGTGACTATGATTCCCCCCCCCCCCCCCCGACTTACCAAAAGTGACAACTTCATTTTGCTGCGTTTCTAATCCTTTTATGCCTTTTTCAAAAAGAGCGTCTTTTTTCTTGGATATTTCAACGCTGTGCTACTAAAATGCCACTATTTTTCCTCATCATATTACAAATGTATTCTTGTAGTACAACTTATTTTGACTTCATTCTCGAAACATTGCAACTTTTTCTACAACCTAATTTTCCAAAAATTCCAACTTCATTTGACTGGTTTGTTTCTTAGAATATTAGGATTTAAAAACACATTTTTCTTTAATACTTTACAATACTACTTTATACTAACTTTATCCTTTTAACTTTATACTACCACTACTTAATACAAAAATGACATTTTTTCCTCATATGACATTTTTCGTGTTAAAATTCCGACTTTTTCTCGTAATATTTTGACTTTATTCTTGTGAAATTGCTGCCGATTTTCCAATTTTTGAGTTGTTTTTTTTTTAGTTTTCTTGTTAAATTGTTTCATTACATGATGTTATATTTTATTTTCATTTTAATTATACATAACCACACACACACACACATACATATAGTATACATATACATACGTACATACACACACTATACAACATGACAATGTGAGCAGGTAAAAAATAACAATAGATGTGGTGGCCCAAATATAACAGTGGCAGGCCAGACTGCAGACGTCCCACTGAAGGTCGTCCGCAGCGCTGGCGCTCCACGTGTGCCGGACTCACGCCAGTGGCGTCGAGAGGCTCTCCTCTGGATGCGGCAGCTCTTGATCCTGCGTGCGGCCGCCTTGTGGAGGTAGACGGCGTTCTTCATGATGGCCGGCAGCTTGGCTTCAATCTCGGCCGCGCAGATGCACTCCTCAAAGAAGCCTGCGGACGCCACCGCAGGACTTTTAGCACCACAAACACCTTTGACACCTCCCCGGTCGACTGTGGACTCACGCCTCAGCTGTGTGACGTCCCCCCCGCATCCTCTCGTCTCGCTCCTTGGTGCGGTCCAGAGAGTCCAGGCCTTTCTCCAGGCCCCGCAGGGGCCTCCTCGGCCTGCTTCAGCCTCTTCTCCAGCTCCAGGCGGGACTCCATCTCCACCTGGAAGGAAGAGGGTGGGAGGTGAAGGCGTTTCGTCTGCTGACATCGGCACCTGTACCTGAAGCTCCGCCTCCGTCTGCTGCTTGTCCGCGGTGAGCTGAGAGAGCGACTGCTGCAGCGTTCTGGCCTGAGACGAGTAGAACTCCCTTTCCTGCTGGAGAAGCTCTGCTCGCTGCTGGTTCTCCCTCAGCCTGCAACACATCATCATCATCATCATCGCTTCCACTTCCTGCTGCCTCCCGCTCTCTGGTATACTCGTGGAGGATCAATGCACTTTTCCACTCTTCCACCGGCAAGGACTATTAGCAGCACACTCGCAAGACTCACACTGCAATGCTTACAAGACTTCAATTGGATTTTTGGGGGGATTTTCTTTTTGATATTTTTTTTTCATTAAAAAAGAAAAAAAAACACCTTTTCTCAAAGAATACAATGTAATTCTTATACGATAAGGCTTTTTCTAAAAAGAAAAAAAAAAAAAAGTTAAACTAACTTTAAATGAATTAAATTAATTAAACTATTTTCGCCTCAACTATTGACATCTTTGCTTCTAAAGTGTAGAAATAAAAAAAACAAAAAACAAAAAAATTAAATACAATTCTAAAAAAATCTACTTTCAAATACAATGTGTTTTCTTGCCAATAAAACATGTTTATATACATATATATATATATATATATATATTATATATATATATATATATATATATATATATATATATAAAACATTTCTAAAAAATATACAATTTCTCAAACAAATGTTTTCCTTGCCAATAAATACTTTTTTCCTAATAAAATAGTTCAAATAAAGCTTTTCTTGCAAATAAAACAATTTTTTTTTCAAAACACCCAATTTATTCTTATAAGAAAAAAAAACATTTTTATATGAATGATCACCAGTTTTTTTCTCAAACAGAAAGTTTTCCCTCAAAATATGTCTTTCTAAAAAATATATTTATAAAAAAATTAACACTTTCTCAAAGAATACTATGAAGCCCTTTTTAATAAAAAAAAAAATCACTTCTTGTGTCATTACCTAGTTTTCCTTAAAAATCTAAACTTTTTCTAAAATTATGATATTTTTTCTTGCAACCATTGATATCTTTGTTTCTAAAAGGTATAAAACTTGTTCAAAAAAAGCCTTTAAAAGAAACATCCAAAATATATAATTAAAAAAAATGTTTGCAAATGAAACATGTTTTTGTCCTCAAGATTAAGTATTTTTCTAACAAGATTAAAAAACACGTATGAGGAACTATTTTTCCTAAAATTATTAGGAATTTCATTTTTTCCCTCAAATATTGAATTTAATTTTTTTAATATAACATTTTAAAAAATAAAATTTTCCTCAAAATATGTCTTTATAAAAAATATATTTATAAAAGAATTTTTTTTCTTCTTGCTAATCCACTTTTTCTCAAAGAATACTACTGTATTACCAAAGGTTGAAGCACTTTTTAATTTAAAAAAAATCACTTCTTGTGTCATCACCTATTTTTTCTTAAAAATCTAAACTTCTTCAAAAATAATTATGATTTGTCAACTATTGATACTTTTGTTACTAAGACATAGAACTTGTTCAAAAAAGTATTTAAAAAACATATAAAACATATTTTAAAAAATGTTTGCAAATGAAACATGTTTTTTTTCTCAAAAATATAATTTATTCCCACAAGATTATTTTACAAAAAAAAGTGCAAAATAATGAATTAGAATTTTTGTCTCAAATACTGAAGTTTTTTTCTGCAAAAAGTCTAAAATTTCACAAATATTTCAAAAAAAAAAATACAATTTCTAAAATAAATAAAAATAAAACAATTCTTGATAATACACTTTTCTCTCAAAGAATACTACCATATTCTCATAAGATGAAGCACTTTTTCATATATGATTATTTATTTATTTTTATATTTTATAAAGATATACAATTTCTTTTTTTTTTTAATAATTATGATTTTTTTTTCTTAATGTTTTTGTTACTGAGGTATACAACTTTTGAAAACAAAAAAGACTTTTTCATTCACGGTTACTTTTTTTCCCCATAACAATGTAAACTTTTTTTCTAAGATGTACAACTTGTATCTAAAATATTGCTGATTCTTTCTCAAATACCCAAATATTGCTATGTTTGTTTGCAAGCTAGAGCTAGAGAAGCCAACACGAAGCATGTTTGCAATGCTGAGACGACAGCGGCTGCGTTGGCTCGGTCGTGTTCACGGGATGGCGAAGTCCAGGCTCCCACGTGAGAACGCTCTACGGCGAGCTGAAGACGGGATCAAGACCACCAGGCTACAAAGACCTTCCTAAACAAGGTCTGCGGGAGGCTGGTATTGGCATCAAGGAATGGCGGAGTGGCGCCATCTGGTGCCCTGTAGCATTCAGGAAGCTGACGAAAGGCGCAGCGCTTCACGTTACAGCCTCAACATTCATTTGCTTTGCATCAGGTGCTCCAAGGACTGCCACTCTCGGATTGGATTTTTCAGCCATAATAGGAAATGCCGTGTTACGTGTGACAACAACTGAGCAGACCATCGGCAACCTTGACGGAAGGATGCCCGCCACAATTCTATTCTCATAACATTCAAAAAAGAAGCCTTTCTTCTTTAAAACATTCTGAAAAAATGCAATTTATTCTTGTAAGTTGAGTATTTTCCCCCCCCAAAAAACTGGAGAGAATCACCATTTTTTTTCTAAATTCTTGAAGTTTTTTTCCTGTAAAAATGTTTTTTCGAAAAACAAAATTGTCAAAAACATTTCGGAACAAATTGAATTTTATTCTCATAAGATTATTTTTCTAAAAAAAAAAAAAAAAAAAGGCTTTCTTCTGAAAAAAAAAAAATCATACTTTGTCCATGTATGATTACCAATTTTTTCTAAAATAATGATTATCTAAGATGTACAACCTTTTTCAAAAAGGTTTTAAAATTTCTTTGAAAAAAATACACTTTTCAAAATACATCTTTTCTTGCAAATAACAGTTTCTCAAAAAATAAAATTTATTTTATAAGATTAAGTATTTTCCCCCCAAAAAAAGACGGGGAATCACCTGTTTTTTCTCAAATACTGAACTTTTTTTCCTCTAAAAATGTATTTTTCTAAAAACAAAATTGTCAAACACATTTCTAAAGAAATCAAATTTTAGTCTCATGAGATTCATTTTTTTTCTTTAAAAAAGAAGCCTTATTATTATTTTATTTAAATGAGTTTCATATTTGATGTTTTTTTCTTCAAACTTCAACCCCCCCCCCCCCCCCCCCCCCCAAGATCATTTCCTTTTTTCTTAGTTTTAAAAAAAAATATGTATTTCAAAAAATATATACGACGATGATACTTTTCTTTTTTTTATTGTTTTCTCCATTTCTGGAGGTGAATCTTCTAGAAGAGTGTGAGATCTTACTTTTCATCAGCCTGCTCCTTCTCCTTCAGCAGGAGCTTCATCTGCTCCTCAATGTGGTGCAGGTCCTGCAGAAGGTCCTTGGTATCCTGGCACTTCCTATTCTCTTGCTCCACCTCTGCCTCCTCCTCCACCACCTCCTTGTCTTCCCCCAACAGCTCCAAAGTTCTCTGCTTCTCCTCAGAGAGTTGCTGTAGGACACAAACACGTGACACAGTAAAAAAAAAACAAAAAGCTGAGGCGCTGCCAGGGTCGATGCTGTGGCATCACGAATGTTCCACGGTTGATCGATAAAGTTGTTCACGACCTCGATGGACTTCTGCAGCATGACGGTCAAACTGCTCAGCTCCTCCTTCTCGCTCTCCACGCCTCGCAGCGACTGAGCCGTGCCGTCCAGGTCTCTGACAACGCCATGAAAACAACAATAGGTTCTCCAAAATGTTCTCAAAGAATACTATTTAATTCTTAGAAGATTAAGCCTTAAAAAGAAAAAAAACTCAAATAGGATGTCTTTGTAAAGTCTAGAAGGTTTTTCTCCAGTAAAATAAATACCAAAAAAATCCTGCAAATAAATGCACCATTTTTCAAAAAATAAATAAATAAAATATATATTGATGAAGCTGTTTTGCTTACTTTTCATGGTGGATTTATCTACTTTTTGGGGGGGTAAAAATCAAACCTTTTTCATAAGATATACAACTTGCTTCTAAAAGAATTACCAATACAAAAAAAAGGGTTCAATATAAGTGTTAATGAAATAAAAACATTTTTTGGCCCATGTTGACACCTCAGGAATTGTTAGAAATAACAATAACAATAATAATAATAAAAGAATTAAACATGTCTTCAGGTCCTTACAGTTTAATTTGCTCCTGCTCGGCCTTCAGTTCCAGCACGACCTCCTCAAACTTCATCTTCTCCTCCTCCAGAACTTGATTGAGACGCTCCAGCTCCTGCACGCAAACACACCGTGAAAGGACAAAAAAACAAACAAACAAACAAACAAAAAAAGAAGAAGGATGAGGAGAGCTTTACTTCTCTCTGAGCTCGCTGGTGACTCAGCTCCTCCGTCTCCTCCATCAGCTTATCTGCAGGAGGAACGTAAGGATGCTCAGCACAGCAGGCCCGCAGCGCCCCCGACAGGCAAGTTACAAGTTACCCAGGTACTCCTGCTTCTCCTTGGCCAGCTGCAGACCCTGAGCCTCCAGACTCTCTATCATGGCCTCCCCCAGCTGGGCGTTCTTCCACGTGCTGGAGGTGTGCACACAAAAACACACAGTACACGCTGCATATCACAGTGAAAATAATAATCAAGTTCCTTACACTTTGCCTGACTCCTGCAGCATCTCCATCCAGTGCAGCTGCTCCTCCTCCGACTCGGCCGCCACCACGATGGTGCCCTGCGTGTCACAAGATCATCCTATTCACTACCCAACGTGCACGCATCCTTTTATTGCTCCACATCTTATAGCACACTCTCATAGAACATTTATTACACTCGTCACATGATTATGTCACCCACGGCGTACCCTAAGCACACTTTCAAGATGGCGGCCATCGTGCACATGCACGCTGTGGGTTTTTGGCCACAATATACAGTATGCTACACACTGTATCCACTCTCACGGCTGTTTTTTTTTTTTTTTTATTGGTCCGCGGCACATCCTAAAAATACAATTTAACAAGAAAAATGACTGAAAAATCAGCAGTAAATGTCCAAGAATAAAGTCAAAATATTAAGAGAAAAATGTAATCTAGTGAGAAAAAGTTGTAATTTTACAAGAATAATGTATGATTAGGAAGAAAAATGTCATTTTATTAGGATAGAGTTGAAATATTACAGAAAAAAAACACTCATATTATGAGAAACAATAAATAGTTATAATTTTTGAAAAATTTTAATTATAGGAATAAAGTCATAATTACTAAATGGAAATCTACCAGAAGAAAGCTGAAATATAAGGGAAATTAAAAAAATATATATAAAAAAAACAGCAGAAATGGAAAAATCTGATGTAATTCTATGAGAATCTGAAGCTGCAATTTTAAGAAAATTAACTAAAATATTTAGTTGAGGAAAAATCATGTCATTTTAGCAGCATACTGTAGAGTGGAAATAGTAAAGAATTATTTGTAGTATTTTTAAAAGTCGTGGTGTTATGAGAAACAAAACAAACTAATGTCATTTTTGGAAAATTAGGTTGGGGAAAAAGTACCCGCCATCTTGCCCTTTCGGTCACTACCCAAAGCTCATGACCATAGGTGAGGGTAGGAACGTAAATCCACCACTAAATTGAGAGCTTTGGCTTTCGGCTCAGCTCCCTCTTCAACCCATCGGGTCGATGCAGAGTCCGCATCACTGCAGACGCTGCACCAATCCACCTGTCCATCTTCCATCCTTCCCTCACTCGTGAACAAGACCCCGAGGTACTCCAACTTCTCCACTTGGGGCAGGATCTCATCCCCGACAGGAACCGGGCACCAAACATGGACTCGGACTTGGAGGCCGGCTCGATGAAGTCAGCAGGACCACATCATCTGCAAAAAGCAGAGACCCAATCCTGCAGCCACCAAACCGGAACCCCTCAGCCCCCCGCTTACAGCAGTAGCAGGCGGGGGGCTCTAATGGAATGTGCAGCTGGTGATGTCTTCGGGAACCCTTGGTGGTCCGTAGCTTACGCCTGTCCCAGACGTGAGTGCCATGACCACGGTGAGTGGTTGGTCGCCTTGGTGTGTCAGAGGAGCTGCACAGCCATCCGGGACTTTGAGGTCCAGGTTTTCAGTCGTCTGTTGACGGCTGAGCAAGAAGAAAACCTGCACAATGCCGTTGAAGTCCCAGTTGAAGGGTCCAACCCAACTTAACATTCTCAAATATTCACGTGGGCAGGGCTTGGCTATACTGTTCTGTGATTGGCCAGTCTGCCTTTGCAGGGTGTGGCTTAGCAAAAACATCAATTTTGGTAATAATAATAATGATAGATAATAATAATACTAATAATGACTTAATATCAGAGGACTCACAGAGAAGTCTTCCAGGCTGATGACGAGACCAAAGGGCATTCCCATGTCCTCTGTGGCTGACACTACACATCCCCCTAGGGGAATCACGCCCTGACACATGCACGCACACAGTGAGTGAGCACATCTTGAAGGCCTCATGGTAGGATTGGTGAAGGTAAAAGATGACCTTGGGGTGGATGTTGAAGATCCTGCTGCTGTCAAAGCTCCTCTTCTCGTTCTCGGCATAGTAGAGCAGAAAGCTGTCCTTGATGATGAAGAACCTTGGCCGCAACACACACAAAGTCAGACATCAAACAGCCAAGGTGGTTCCAATTTTCAAAAAAGGAGACAAACACCAATTTACAAATTATCGACCAGTTTCCTTGTTACCACAATTTTCGAAAATTGTGGAGAAGCTATTTAATAATAGGTTGGACAAATTTATTAATAAGAATGAATTATTGGCAAGTAGTCAATATGGTTACAGAGCCAACATTTCAACTTCTATGGCACTGATGGAAATCACGGAGGAAATCACTACTGCCATAGACAACAGAAGATGCGCAGCTGCAGTATTCATGGATCTGACAAAAGCTTTCCATACAATTAATCACACTATTTTAATTTCAAAATTAGAAAGGTACGGAATTAGAGGTTTAGTCTTAAATTGGGTTAAAAGCTACCTAGCAAAGAGGAAACAATTTGTAAAGCTAGGAGAATATACATCTGGGAGTCTACACAATACGTGTGGAGTACCACAGGGGTCCATACTGGGACCAAAACTGTTTAACTTGTACATTAACGACATTTGCAAAGTAACTAACAAATTAAAATTGGTCTTATTCGCCGATGATACCACTGCTTTCTGTTCTGGTGAAAGCACACAAGAACTCATTAAAAAGGTCAAGGATGAAAAGGTCATATTAAAGTCATGGTTTGACAAGAACAGATTATCTCTGAATTTAAGTAAAACTAAAATAATGCTATTTGGTAATAGTAGAAAGGACACGTACGACCAAATACAAATTAATGGAACGGATATTGAAAAAGTGGAAGAATATAAATTCCTTGGGGTTATAATAGATGAAAAAATGAGTTGGAAATCTCATATTAAAAATATACAACAAAAGGTGGCGAGAAATATCTCTATATTGAATAAAGCAAAATATGTTCTTGATCAAAAATCACTCCACACTCTGTACTGTTCCTTAGTATTACCATATCTAACGTATTGTGTGGAGATATGGGGAAATAATTACAAAAGCAATCTTCACTCACTCACTGTACTGCAAAAAAGATCTGTGAGGATAATTCATAATGCCAAGTATAGAGAACATACAAACCCTTTATTTTTAAAATCACAGATATTAAAATTCGCAGATTTAGTACACTTTCAAACCGCTAGAATAATGTATAAAGTTAATAATAACTCGTTACCCAAAAATCTAATCAAGTATTTCTCAATCAGAGAGGAGAAATATGATCTTAGAGGAAAATTAAACTTAAAACATTTATATGCGAGAACAACGCTGAAAACCCACAGCATTTCCGTGTGTGGAATTAAATTATGGAACGGATTGAGTAAAGAACTCAAACAATGTACAGAGATGAGCAAATTCAAAAAACAATACAAGCAGTTGATGTTTGCTAAATACAAGGCAGAAGAGTCCTGATTGTTCTGTCAGGTTTGTTATTTTATTTTATTTTATTTTATTTTATTTATTTATTTATTTTTTATTTAATTACATTTTATTTTTTATTTATTTATTTTTATTGATTTTTTTTATAATTTTCTTTGTTGTGTTTAAAAAAAAAAAAAAAAAAGGAAAAGAAAAAAAAAGAAAGGAAAAAAAAAAAAAAAGCTTTGTTCTTATTTATTTATTTAGTATTGTCATCATTATTATCACTATTATGAATGTTCTCTTTTTTTGGGGGGGAGGGCTATCTCACCGTTATCTATTATGTGTTATCCTGACTATCACTGAAAACATGACATGGAATCCAGGAAGTGAACTACATGTACTGTACTAGATGTAGAATGGATGGGGGGTAGGATTAAATAAGCTTTGCTTCTTCCTACTCCTTTTGGACATGTGGAACTGTGGAAGGATGATTCATGAGATGTATTCCATTGGAACCTTCATGTTCAAATAAACTAAACCAAACCAAGGGGCTTGAAAATAAAGACATAGGGAAAAATATACACAATTATACAAATATAATATAAATACCTCCCAAAACCCAGAACCAAAAATGTTGTCAGTAGGACTCAGTAATGAGGAGCTCCACCGTTCTTGTTCATCACTTCCAAAATGGCTTTGGGCATGCTTGATGCCAGTGTTTCCAGGAGGCTAGTGGGAACATTGCTCCAAGTGGTGAAGATGGCTTCACCAAGGCCATCAACTGTCTGGAACTGATGGCCATTTTTAGAAACTTCCCTTGCCATCCATCCCAAATGTTCTCTATGGGATTGAAATCAGGATGGTCCAAAAGAGTGATGTTATTCTCCCTGAAGAAGTCCTTGGTCAAGCCAGCATTGTGAACTGCAGCGTTGTCCTGTTGAAGAACCCAGCTGGTACCACACAGACGAGGGCCCTCAGTCATGAGGGATGCCCGCCCCAACATCTGCATCCGTTTGATGACCCCGCACCACCTGAAGCTCCGGTGTTCCACTGAATGAAAAAGCTCCCCAGACCATGATGGCCCCCCCCTCCACTGTGCCGGGTAGAAAACATCTCAGGTGGGATCTCCTTGTCATGCCAGTAACGTTGGAAGCCATCTGGACCGTCAAGGTTACATTTTTTCTCATCAGAGAATAAAACTTTGTTCCACCTTTCAATGTCCCATGTTTGATGCTCCCTGGCAAAGTCCAAACGGGCACTTTTGTGGCGTTGAATGAGACGAGGTCTTTGAATTTGTTTTTTAAACCCTTCTTCCGGCTCAGCGCAGGTGTGATGTTTTTGGGTCTACCACTTGACTTTTTTGTTCCATAATACTCAGGATCTTTCCAAAAATGTAGAATGACTGATTTCCTGCTCCCAACCTCAGCAGCCATGGCACGCTGCGAGAGGCCTTGCTTATGCAGCTCCACAATCCCACCACGTTGGAAAAGAGAAAGCTTCTTAGCTTCACCATCAGGAGGGCATGACAGGGGGAATGATGACACTACATCAACATTTGGAGCACATTTGGGCTTTTATAGCCTGTGGTCTTAAACTTTTGATCAGCTGATAAACAACCTATTTCAGTTTTTTGTTTAAATTACAAGTTCTAAATGTTTTTGTCTCACTCCGTCTTCTTGCTTTTGCATATTGTACCACTTTTTTATGAGATGAACTCAAATATGTAAAACATGTTCCATGTGCACAATATCACCATTTCTCTCCAACATTGTTGCCAAATGTGTCTAAATGTGTGATAGTGATCACTTCTCCTTTGCTGAGATCATCCATCCCACCTCACAGGTACTGATTACACACCATGATTAGTGCACAGGTGGGCCTTAGACTGCCCACAATAAAAGGCCACTCTGAAATGTGCAGTTTTATCACACAGCACAATGCCACAGATGTGGCAAGATTTGAGGGAGAGTGCAATTGGCATGCTGACAGCAGGAATGTCAACCAGAGCTGTTGCTTGTGTATTGAATGTTCATTTCTCTACGATAAGCCGTCTCCAAATTTGGCGGTACATCCATCACCTCGTGTTGCAGCAGGATAATGCACGGCCCCATGATGCAAGGATCTGTACACAATTCTTGGTAAGCTTAAAACGTCCCAGTTCTTGCATGGCCAGCATACTTACAGGACATGTCACACATTGAGCATGTTTGGGATGCTCTGGATCAGAGTGTTCGCCAGCATGTACCAGTCCCCGCCAAAATATCCAGCAACTTTGTACAGCCATTGAAGAGGAGTGGACCAACATTCCACAGGCCACAATCCACAACCTGACCAACTCTATGCCAAGGAGATGTGCTGCACTGCATAAGGCAAATGGTGGTCACACCAGATACTGACTGGTTTTCTGAGTCCCCAGACCTCCCACCCCCATAAAACAAAACTGCACATTTCAGAGTGGCCTTTTATTGTGGGCAGTCTAAGGCCTACATATGCATTAATCATGGTGTCTAAAGGCCCTGTCACACCTTGACGATTTAGCCAGCTTACGCCAACGTATGAAAAAATTGGCCAATACGCTGGCGTACGTCCAATAAGTTATGGGTATGTTTTGTATAAGTTAAGAGCACGCTGAAGCACACCAGCATACGTCGTAGTACGTCCAAGTCGTCCAAAAATTTTGTGCATGCACAAAACATTTCAACGTATGTCAACGTATGATTAATACGTCCTGCATACGCGGGCAATAAGTTATGCGATCTTTGACGCCCGTTCACACACGTTATTTGTAAGTTACGTCAAAATACGTCAACATACCTGGAGACAGAACTGTCTTCTTGGTGAGTGAAGATGGAGGCTGTTGTTATTGCATTTGCAGGTAAGTTTGCAGCTTGACCAGTAGAGGGCACTGTGACACTGGGAATGGAACCAACTTTTGATTTTTTTTATCAACTTTATTAATGCATTAGAGTCACAAATCCATGAGTGGTAGCGTATGCAGCCTACACCAGGGGTCTCAGACTCGTGGCCACCGTCTTAATATGAAAAATTAATATTCATGTGGCCTGCAACTGTTATATGAAGGACACTTGTCGTGTGCGGTGCTGAACGAACCAATCACGGTGAGGTATATGGTCTCGAGGGCGGGACCTCGGCCGAACGAACCAATCACGGTGAGGTATATGGTCTCGAGGGCGGTGACAATACAGTAAAGTTGAATCAATACAAGTTGGTTCCATTCCCAGTGTCACAGTGCCCTCTACTGGTCAAGCTGCAAACTTACCTGCAAATGCAATAACAACAGCCTCCATCTTCACTCACCAAGAAGACAGTTCTGTCTCAAGGTATGTTGACGTATTTTGACTTGTATGTAACTTACAAATAACGTGTGTAAACGGGCGTCAACGATCGCATAACTAATTGCCCGCGGATGCGGGACGTATTAATCATACGTTGACATACGTTGAGATGTTTTGTGCATGCACAAAATTTTTGGACAACTTGGACGTACTACGACATATGCCGGCGTGCTTCAGCGTGCTCTTAATTTATACAAAACTTACCCATAACTTATTGGACGTACGCCAGCGTATTGGCCGGTTTTTTCATACGTTGGCGTAAGCTGGCTAAATCGTCAAGGTGTGACAGGTGTTGGGCATAAATTGTGAACACCGGCAACACGCTACGCATTCGTTGATATAAGTTGTCTATAAGTTAGAGAAACGTTCTATATAAGTTACTAATACGTCATGTTTACATCGACCTCGTTATGAATACACTATGTATACGCCCAACATTGAAAAAAAAAAACCCATCGGCAGTTCAACGTATGCTATCAAAATGATCACGTCAGGCATGCGCTGCCTAAATCGTCAAGGTGTGACAGGGCCCTAATCAGTATCTTGATATGGCACACCTGTGAGGTGGGATGGATGATCTCAGCAAAGGAGAAGTGATCACTATCACACATTTAGACACATTTGTCAACAATATTGGAGAGAAATGCTGATATTGTGCACATGGAACATGTTTTACATATTTGAGTTCATCTCATCAAAAATGGCAGCAAAAACAAAAGTTTTGCATTTAGATTTTTGTTGTGTGTGTATATATATATATATATATATATATATATATATATATATATATATATATATATATATACATACATACATACATACACATATACATATATATACATATATATATATATATACACATACACACACACACACACACACACACACACACACACAGTGAGTGTCATAAGTATTTGCACCCCCTGTGATTTTGCAAGTTCTCCCACTTAGAAAATAGGGAGAGATCTGAAATGTTCATTCATAGATGCATTTCCACTCTTAGAGACATCATCGAAAAAACAAATCTGGAAATCACATTGTATGATTTTTTTAATGATTTATTTGTAAATGACTATGGTTCATAAGTATTTGCACCCTTGAGATAATCAGTGCTAATATTTAGTGCAGAAGCCGTTGTTTGCAATTACAGAGGTCAAACGTTTCCTGTAGTTCCTCACCAGGTTTGCACATACAGCAACAGGGATTTTGGCCCACTCCTCTACACAAATCCTCTCTAGATCTGTCAGGTTTCGGGGCTGTCGCTGAGCAACACGAAGTTTCAGTTCCCTCCAAAGATTTTCTATTGGAGTCTGGAGACTGGCTGGGCCACTCCAGAACCTTGATATGCTTCCTACGCAGCCACTCCTTGGTCATCTTGGCTGTGTGCTTCGGATCATTGTCATGTTGGAAGATCCAGCCACGACTCATCTTCAATGCTCTGGCTGAGGGAAGGAGGTTGTTGTCCAAAATGTGACGATACACGGCCCCATTCATCCTGTTTAACACAGTACAGACGTCCTGTCCCCTGTGCTGAAAAGCACCCCCAAAGCATGATGTTTCCACCCCCATACTTAACAGTAGGGATGGTGCTCTTGGGATGCAACTCAGCCTTCTTTTTCCTCCTCACACGACGAGTGGAGTTTGTATTAAAAAGCTCAATTTTCGTCTCATCTGACCACATGACATTCTCCCATGACCCCTCTGGATCATTCAGATGGTCCCTGGCAAACTTTAGACGAGCCCACACATGTGCTGACTTCAACAGGGGAACCTTCAGTGCAATGCATGATTTTAAACCATTACGCCGTAGTGTTTTACTGACAGTAGACTTTGAAACTGCGCTTCCTACTTTCTTCAGGTCATTGACCAGCTCCTGCCGTGTAATTCTGGGCTGATTTATCACTTTTCTAATCATGAGTGATGCCCCACGAGCAGAGATCTTACATGGAGCCCCAGTCCGAGGTAGATTAGCAGTCATGTTCAGCCTTTTCCATTTTCTACAAATTACAGCAACTGTTGATTTATTCTCGCCAAGCTGCTTTCCAATTGTTCCGTAGCCTTTTCCAGCTTTGTGGAGCTCTACTATTTTGTCTCTGGTGTCTTTGGAAAGCTCTCTTGTCTTGCCCATGGTAGCAGTTGGATTATGACTGACTGTGGGGTGCACAGGTGACATTAGTGAGCTCAAAGGGGTGGTAGGTGGGTGGTTACTCGTGGGGTAAAGGTGGACTTTTTTAAGTTGGACTGAAAGCTCTTTGAGAGTCAAAATTATTGCTGATTCTCAAGGGTGCAAATACTTATGAACCATAGTCATTCACAAAAAAATCATTAAAAAAAATCATACAATGTGATTTATGGATTTTTTTTCCGATGATGTCTCTAAGAGTGGAAATGCATCTATGATGAACATTTCAGATCTCTCCCTATTTTCTAAGTGGAAGAACTTGCAAAATCACAGGGGGTGCAAATACTTATGACCCTCACTGTGTGTGTGTGTGTGTGTGTGTATATATATATATCCATCCATTTTCTATACCGCTTCATCCTCATTAGGGTCGCGGGGGCATGCTGGAGCCTATCCCAGCTGACTTCAGGCGACAGGCGGGGTATACCCTGGACTGGTGGCCAGCCAATCGCAGGGAACATATAGACAAACAACCATTCACACTCACATTCATACCTATGGACAATTTAGAGTCGCCAATTAACCTCACCTGCATGTTTTTGGGAATGTGGGAGGAAGCCGGAGTGCCCGGAGAAAACCCACGCACACACGGGGAGAACATGCTATATATATAGAGAGTATATATAAATAATTATATACTGCTAAAAAAAATGAAAGGAACACTTGGAAAACACATCAGATCTAAACTGGGGAAAAATGATGTTGAATATGTTTCCTGATAATAAGTGGGTGATGTATTAGTAACAAAATGATGCCACATCATTTGATAGAAATGAAAATGATTAGGAGCATGCCCCCACGTTGTCAGGCATGCGTACAAGCACGTGGGGGCCACACAAACTTCTGAGAATCATTTTGAGTTGCTACAATGACATTTTAGCTAAATGGACCAGTGTGCTGCATCATTTTTTCACTTTCATTTTTGGGGTGTCTTTGATTTCCCCCCTCTATAGGGTGATCATTTTCATTTCTATCAAATGATGTGGCATCATTTTGTTACTAATACATCACCCACTTATTATCAGGAAACATATTCAACATCATTTTCCCCCAGTTTAGATCTGATGTGTTTTTGAAGTGCTCCTTTCATTTTTTGAGCAGTGTATATACACACACACACACACTAATCCATCGCCACTTCACGTTTCAAATTTGTCAAAAAAATATAAATAAATCATGATGTTTCATGGCTTAATATAGCCTATTACCAAAAAATGCACATTTACTTTTTTTTTTTGCCTAAATGAAGTATATAAGTAATATGAGGCATCCAGAAGATGATGATATGATGATATGTAGTATTCTACACTGGTTACTAGGTGACAAATGTGACACTGATGAGACAATAGCCACTGCAGGAGGTACTGTACAGAACAGGAACGGGGAAAAAAAAAATAGGCAACTCTCCCATTGCTAACAATCTATATTATGTCTTGTTTTCTCTAATTATGTCTACTATATTGGGCAATAGGAGTGTAAAGGTGACTATAGGGGTGTTATTTCATGTCTAGAGCGCTCTAATCATGTTAAAAATGGTATTTAGAAGTCGGTAAACAGGTTTTATATGCTCTAACTACAAAAACATTCCATTTATAACTAAGGAATCCTACTCCGGAGATATTCACTTGTCACGGCTGGGTCTTTAACCAATGAACCACAATTAACAAGGGATTACGGTGAATAAAATGTATATTTACGCTAAACCTTTTGACATCCATTGGTGGAATAGCTTATTTTGTATTTGTTTATGTAATTGTTGACATGGTGTGCTGCAAACAATTTTTATGTACATATAAAAAGCCAATAAAGTAACACATTAAGATTAATTTATTCAAATTTTTTGCATTTGAATTTTGTCTTTTTTTCCCCCAATTATGCTGAAAATGTACTTAAAGAAAAATATGGAAGCAAAATATGTGTTTGGAAATTCAGTTTATTAAGATATGGTGTTTTCAAATTCAATTTATTAAAAAAATCTGTGCAAAAAAAGTTTAGCACATAAATTAGACGTTTCATACATTTAAAATTAAGTGATTTGAAATACATTTATTAAAATAGAATATTGTAAAATTCAGTGTATTAAATTACGTTGTTTTAAAATTCGGTTTATTAAAATACAATGTTTTAAAATTCAGTTTAGTAAAAAACAGCACATATACATTTGATGTTTCATACCTCACAGATACACTTAAAATAGTGTTTTGAGTTTCAGTTGATTACAAACTGTTTTAAACTGTAGTTGATGAAAAGTCATGTTTTAAATGTGGTTCATTAAAACACGCCATTTTAAAGTTCAGTTTGCTAAAATATGGTGTTTAAAAATGCATTTTATTAAAATCCAATGTTTACAAATGCATTTTGCTAAAATACAATGTTTTCACATTTATTTTAATAAACCAAAATTTAAAAACACGTTTTATTTAGTGACGTTTTCTGCATAATTTGATGTACACAAAAAATAAGAAAAAGAAAAAAGAAACAAATGAACCATCACAAACACGGCAAACAAACGATTGGCCCACTTATCTGTGATGTGACCTTCATGGCACAAACGATTCTCCAAAGGTCAAAATGAGCGCAGCAAATTGAGTTGCGCGGTTATGTCACCGTGATGCTCTCAGTTTACATAAGTCAACTCCGTATCAAGCATTCTTACCCTGATGCGGTCATTGATCCCACGTCCAACTTGTGAAATAATACCATTTTCTCCTCATATTGTACAATCTTGCTGGATGGATATTTCTTTTCCCACAAAATAATCAAACAATATACACTCACAGGCCACTTGAGTGGGTACATGCCCTAAAAAGTATTAGAAACAGCTCTCATCATGAAATTGTAGTACCAACCTATTATTTAATGAAAGCAATCCAAAGTGAGCATGGTTATTGTTTGGCATTGGATGTCTTTCGGCACCAATGTCGGACTGACTAACCTGCGGGACCACTTGGCCGAGTGTCGTCCAAAGGGTCTCTTCCACAGGACACCATGCAGTTGCACCTTGGTGCTGATGTCCAACGCCTCTGAGTCCGACTGCTCCATGGACGACCAGGGGGATAACACTGAGCTTCTGGACGAGGACGTGAACATCCTCCCCAGCGTTCCGGCAAGAAGAGGGTGGGAGGACGGTGGAGGGGGAGGCGTGGAAAGAAGAATGGAAGCTATGAGGAATGGATTTGAAAAACAGTCAATAACAATCAAGCAGCAGCAGCAGCAGTACTGTACACCAGCATGCAAACAAATCCTCAATAACTCAGCAGGGTGCAACCATGCAGATGCCAACACGCTCATCAGCTGGATGCTGAGGGAGGCGGAGGGAGGGATGGATGCTGGGAGGTCCACGTCGTCCAGCCAGTAAAAGCTCCGCTTCAGATTACTGGAAGCAGCATTAGCACGCCTGCACACGCTCACATTCATTCTCACTGCATGCTGCCCAACACTCACCACTACACCCATCACATTATTGCAGAATCCGAGTCAAAAGTTGGGCTAGAACATACTGTATGTTAGAACATGGTCTCAGAACACACAAGACTTGGGTAAAAGTGTATAAAAAACCCCCAACTTAAACCAGACCACAGGAAGAAGTAAAACGAAGATCAAAAAGGTGCCATAACATATCAAAACATGGATCACAAACATGGAAGAGCATATGAAAACGTGGATCAATAAGGTGTCAGAACACAACAAAAGGTGAGAACCTATCAAAACGTGGATCAAAAATATAGAAGAGCATTTCAAAACACTGATGAAAAACATGGAAGCGTATTTCAAAAAGGTGCTGCACGTTATGAAAATGTGGATACAAAATGTGAGAACCGATCAAAACGTGGATCAAAAACGTGGCCGTTCATTTGAAAACGTGGACCAAAACAGTGTAAGAGCATATGAAAACATGGATCAAAAAACATAGAAGGCCATGGATCAAAAAAAGTGTTAGAACATTTGAAAACATGGGTCAGAAAGGTGTTACGTCAAAACGTGACTCAAAAACGCGAGAACCTGTCAAAACGTGGCTCAAAAAGGTGTTGAAACATATAAAAACATGACTTAAACAACAGGTGTTAGAACATATCAAAACGTCAAAAAGGTGTCCGAACATATGAATACAGGGCTCAAACAGGTGAACATATCTAAACGTAGCTCAAGAAGGTGTTGGAACATACTGTATGAAAATGTGACATAAACAGGTGTCCTAACATATGGAAAAAGGGCTCAAACAGGTGAACGTATCAAAACGTGGATCAAAAACACGGAAGAACATAAAACATGGATCAAAAAAAATGTTACAACATCTCAAAAAGTTGTCAGCACATATGAAAACATGGATCAAAAATGTGTTACAGTAGATCATATGAAACTGTGGATGGAAAAAGTGAGAACCTATCAGAACGTGAATCAAAGAGGTGTCAGAAGAAAGACATGATGAGACCAAGGCCGTGGCTCAATGTGGATCGGCGTTACATGTGAACAAAAACGTGACAATGTGACAAAATGTGTCAAAACATGGATGGACAAGGTGTCGGAACATATGAAAACCAGGATGAGGAAAGGGGTTGACAATGCGGTTGTAGTGTGTGTCAGAACATGATCCAAAGCATGCCGTGCAAGAACTTGTAGACCAAGATAGGTCAGGACAAAGAGCACGTGTGAAAACATGGCTGAGAGCATGTGTGAGATGAGTGCTGAGATTATAAACCTGCTGACAGCTCAGCTTTACAGACATTAACGGCTGCCTCCAACCCACCCCCCGCCGCTTGCTTGCATCATGCGTTGCCAGGGGAAAACGTCACGTGACTTAAAGCAACAGCGACACGTTTAGTTGCGAGCGCAAGAACACCAGAGCGGCAGCTGTCCTCGGTGAGAGGAGACGTCACAGAGCCCAGCTGAAAGAAATCCTTGCTGGATTTGTCCAAACGCTCCTCATTACACAAACTAAAGCAGCTTTTCCCACCACGTGACAAATGAAGGGATGTCACACCCGGATCCGTTTCTGACATACACCACTGACCTCTGACTTCAGACACCTTTTGACAGCAGTTTGTTTTTTAAAAAAAAGACATTTAATTTTGTCTTACAAGGTGCGGCTTTCCCAGCCACTCTGCACAATCAGACGTGTGGAAATAAGGCAAAACTCACCTCGGAATTAAATACACACAAAACCCGCCCCAACCGCTTCCACATTAAAGTTTCACTGTAAAGTTCATCAACCAGAATGGAACCTATGTATTCAGCAGGTTTAAAATCAAATGAAATCAAGTAAGCATCACATTTAATGGTCATCCACTGGCAACTGGAAGTGACCTTTCCTTACTCAATACACCAAAGTTCCTTTTAACTGGAGGAGGGCGAGGCCGGGTCCATGTAAACAAAGAAACCAGGTGTGTCAAAACATGAAAACAAAAGGTTGAAAGCCCCCCCCTGAAATCAAATAAAAAGTACACTTGCATGTGCACAGGTCCAGGAAGTCATGTCACACGACAGGCTCCTCGCCCTCCCCTGCAAGAAAGTGACATCAAAAAACAATGGTCCTCAATGATAACCGTTAAAAAATAATCATTAAAAAAAACATACAAGTTTGTGTGGACTTCCAAAAAAAAAGAGGAAGTGTATCTATCAAGTCTAAGCGATTCCGACCAATGACAGCGGTGTCCTCACCTTTACGAGTGACTGTCGGCGATCTAATATGGCACTTCAAGTCACTTTAAATGTTGCTAAGAGATTTACAACTGTACATTTTTTTTTTTTTTTTAATGACAGGATGACATCCTTTTCTGGCTCCCTCAGGGGTCTTTGCTCGCGCTTCCTGTCCGCGTCTAATGATGGTGTCCCACCGACAGCAGCAGGGGGATGAGGCAGCCCAGCACCAGAGCTCCCACTTCCACCTTGCTCAGTCCCTTGTTTGTGTTCCCGCCCGCCGCTGCGTGGCTGTGTCCCGCGCCGCCCACCTCGGGGAGGACATGGACGGTGGCCACGTACAGGAAGGTGCCGGCCGAGAAGAGCATGGCCACGCCGGTGGCATTGATGTCGGAGAGCGCCTCTTTGCTGCTCTGTGGACGGGGGACAAAGAACCGCTGTCACGCTGCCCTTAAATGTCAATCAAACATCGTCAACCATCAAAGTCAAAAGCTCTGACCATCCTAAAAAAAAATTCAAAAAATGAGGACACCCCACAAAGTGGGGCGCCCCCTGTGGGTGGTGGTCAAGCTGCTTTGCTAGCATTTTGTAATACTAGGTATGCAAAATGCGATGGAAGTGGGGTGTGTGTGAATTTTTTAAAAAAACGGCTTGACTACATGGGTGTCTAACACTCAAGAGTTACGTAGTGCGCTTGAACGCCTCAACATGAGAACAGCACAGTTTGGGAATCGCTGATGTAATACACATACATACACTACCCGTCAAAAGTTTGTCAGGAGGACAAATCTTTTCTAAGTGTTCAGATGGTCTTTCTCTCGTCCACTGTTAATTGCCTTTTTTCTTGCCATTTTTGCCAGCAACCTGATCAACTCTATGCCAAGGAGATGTGTTGCACTGCATCAGGCAAATGGCAGTCACACCAGATACTGATGGGTTTTCTCAGTCCCCAGCTCCCACCCCCCCAATAAAACAAAACAGAGTGGCCTTTTATTGTGGGCAGTCTAAGGCCCACCTGTGCACTAATCATGGTGTCTAATCAGTATGTTGATAAGTGTTCTGACACCTGTGAGGTGGGATGGATGATCTCAGCAAAGGAGAAGTGGTCACTATCACACATTTGTCAACAATATTGGAGAGAAATGCTGATATTGTGGATGTGGAACAAGTTTTACATCTTTGAGTTTGTCTCATAAAAAATGGGAGCAAAAACAAAAGTGTTGCATTTATGTTTTTGTTGAGTTTAGTAGACATAATAAGCCCCATGTTTAGGGATTATTGTGCCTATTGTGAGATCATTCACAGCCGCAATAAAAGGCTGTTGCAGCTCAGCCCAACATTACAGTAACATTACTGACACCGGAGTGACCAGCGTTGAGTACTGCATATCGTCACAACCTCTTTGAATGCCTTATATCTGCATTTTACTTCATTTAGCCATTTTTACGCTTGTAAATGCTTCATTTAGGCAGTTACAATAGTTCAAGTTACAATTTGCTTAAAAATGCATATTTCTTATACTAAAAACCAGCAAATTGCATTATTTACTCATTTGTATATTTTTGAAAGATTGAGCTCGAGTGGAGCTGGAAATTGGAAGCGCAAAGTGGCGAGACGTTATCCAGTTCCTTAATGATTAGTCAAATGCTCGATGACTTATGTTGCCAAGTCCCACCTGTGCCCCTGCAAAGACATTGAGACAGAATGGGTGGCGGCCATGTTTTTTTCAAACTAGTCTTGCTGAAATTCGACCCACGCATTCCTGCCAGTCCCCTAAAGGTGTACGCCAAAGCGCATAGTGATTGGACTCATCATGCTAAAGTTACAGTGGCTGTTTTGCAGAGCACATTGTGCTGTGTGGTCCATCCAGCTCATGGGCTTGAATAACAGCGCCACCATGTGGTGCATTTGTTATCAAAGTAATAGCACAGGCAACACACCAGGGGTTTTGACACATCTGAGCAATGCTTTAGAAGTAGCTCTTGTTTTTTTTTTTATTTTATTTTTTTTAACTTGACACTTTAGGATTATTATTCCAAGCAGTGACATACGTAATTGTTCACACTATTGGTGGACCAATAATTGTGCGGACACATATTAAATATTCAGCTTGACCTGGAAGACTGTATTGTAGTTGTTCAATACTTTACGGCTATTACTGTAGCATATCTACCAATACTATTTAATGAGGGAACGTGTCATTTGAGGTAAACAAATCATTTTGCTGCATGTTTGATGTTCCCGCGTGCACCTACCTGGCTGAGGCCCACAAACGTGAGCATGGCTAAGAGGGGCGCGGCCAGGGCGAACACCAGCAGGTGCTTGCGGATGCGGTTCCTCTCCAGCCCGGCGTGCATCAGGAAGGACACCAAGCCAAACGCAGCGGGGGCCTGCAGACCAGTACAAGTTCTTGTATGAGGTTTCTTGTGGAACCTATTTTCTGGATTCCCCCCCCCCCATAGTTTGCCCAGACCTGTGACTTACAGTCAGGAGCAACTTATTATCATCTTATTTGGGGTGTCGCAAGATCTCACAAGATGAAAATGTGACAAGATCAGAAAAAAAAATGTCTAAATGAATGAATCACACGATAAATGAAAACTCCATTTTGAAAAAGTCACTTATTGAAAACAACAAACTGAGATAGGCTGTTTATCAGCTGATCAAAAGTTTAAGACCATTGCTCAAAACAACTCTCCAAAGCAGAACCAAAAATGTTGTCAGTAGGACTCAGTAATGAGGAGCTCCACCGTTCTTGTTCATCACTTCCAAAATGGCTTTGGGCATGCTTGATGCCAGTGTTTCCAGGAGGCTAGTGGGAACATTGCTCCAAGTGGTGAAGATGGCTTCACCAAGGCCATCAACTGTCTGGAACTGATGGCCATTTTTAGAAACTTCCCTTGCCATCCATCCCAAATGTTCTCTATGGGATTGAAATCAGGATGGTCCAAAAGAGTGATGTTATTCTCCCTGAAGAAGTCCTTGGTCAAGCCAGCATTATGAACTGCAGCGTTGTCCTGTTGAAGAACCCAGCTGGTACCACACACACGAGGGCCCTCAGTCATGAGGGATGCCCGCCCCAACATCTGCATCCGTTTGACGACCCCGCACCACCTGAAGGTCCGGTGTTCGACTGAATGAAAAAGCACCCCAGACCATGATGGCCCCCCCCCTCCACTGTGCCGGGTAGAAAACATCTCAGGTGGGATCTCCTTGTCATGCCAGTAACGTTGGAAGCCATCTGGACCGTCAAGGTTACATTTTTTCTCATCAGAGAATAAAACTTTGTTCCACCTTTCAATGTCCCATGTTTGATGCTCCCTGGCAAAGTCCAAATGGGCACTTTTGTGGTGTTGAAGGAGATGAGGTCTTTGAATTTGTTTTTTAAACCCTTCTTCCGGCTCAGCACAGGTGTGATGTTTTAGACAATAACGAGAGGGAACCTGGCGTGTTTGATGGAGAACTTACCCCGCTGTTCATTTGGGATACAGAAGATGAGGACTTTTAATACTCCTTTTTTATGGTCGTGAAAATACGGTACTTATATTACATCTTATTACAATATAAAAATATATTATAAATGCTCTAAAAAAAAAAAAAAAAGCATATTTTTTTCTTTAATATTTAAACTTTATGCTACTAAAATGACATGTTTCCTTCTATTACAAAATTAAAATGGGGACTTGTTCTCAGTAGAGTACAACCTTTTCTCTTAATATTTTGACTTTATTCCCAAAATATAACTTACCCCCCCCCAACCAAAAATGCTTGCTTCGTTGCTCAGTGTTATTTTTTTTTAATGTATCTTTTCTTTAGTATTTCCCCTAAATGTAACTAAAATGGTATTATTTTTTTCTCATACAATTATATTTGTTTCTCATATCAAATCATATTGATGCCAGTATTATATCTGAAATTACGACTATAAAAAAAACATCTTTTTTCTTTTCTATTTCAACTTTATGCTCCTAAAATGACTTTATTTTTCCTCATAAGATATACATTATTCTCCTAAAATGGCAACTTTTTCCCCTTAAGACTTTATTCCCATTGTAATAAAACTTTTTCCCCCAACTAATTTTCCAAAAATTACAACTTTATCTTGCTTTTTGTTTCCCACTGTGTTCCAACTTTTTAAAAAAGAATGTATTTTTTCTTGACTATTTCAATTCGATGCGACTAAAATTTCTATCTAACCCAACCCTAACCCTAAACCACTTTATTTTGCTTGCCTTCATCTTAATTTATTATGTTGATTATTACATTTATGGTTCTGTCATTCTTTTTTTTTATATAATTTATTTATTATTACACTGATTATTATGTGGAGCAATATTCCATGGAAGACAGGAAGTGAATAATATGCACTGCACAAGATGTGGAACGGATGGGCGGTAGGATTAAATAAGCTTTGCTTCTTTTTTTACTTTGTGGAACTGTGAAATGATTCATGAGCTGTCTTCCATTGTAACCTGCATGCATGTTCAAATCAAATTAAACCAAACCAAATGTTTTCCCTCATGATATCAGTATTCTTTTATCAGTAATAAGCAAGAATCAATAAGTTTATTCTTGTCAAATTCCACAAAATGTAATAACTTTTTTCTTGTTGTTCTTGTTGCCGCTGTTCACTCTGTGCATTGGTTTTGTTTGTTTCTCACAGTAATCTTTCTTGATCCTTTCTTGATCACACCCTCGGCGCATGTGGGCGGGGCTCCAGCACATCACAGACTATCGACAGCAGAGTAGCGTAGCCACGTCCAGCCAAACCACACTTCCAGATGAGCTGAATGAGTTCTATGCCCGCTTTGACACCCAAACTCCTGATGAGCAGAGAGGGTGGCTGGACTTGGGGAGCACACAGGACTCACCTCTCATGGTGACATCAGCTGATGTGTGCAGGGTTCTGAACAAAACAAACCCACGAAAAGCAGCAGGCCCAGACAACATCTCAGGACGTGCACTTCGGGTTTGCTCATCAGAGCTAGCTGATGTGCTTGCTGACATATTTAACCTGTCGCTTGCACAAGCATCTGTACCGACCTGCTTTAAGTCCACCACCATAGTGCCCGTACCCAAGAAGAGCAACGTGACCTGCTTGAATGACTATCGCCCTATAGCACTCACTCCTATTGTTATGAAGTGCTTTGAAAGAATAGTCATGACCCACATCAAAAAGAGCATCCCGGTGGCAACTGTGGACCCTCTACAGTTTGCATATCGCCAGAACCGGTCCACGGATGATGCAGTCAACACTGCCATCCACACAGCCCTTTCTCACCTACAGGGCCAGGACACATACATCAGAATGCTATTTATAGACTATAGCTCTGCTTTTAACACAGTCTGCCCCCACAAACTCACAGATAAGCTCCTCACACTTGGCCTGTCACCCTCCCTCTGTAACTGGGTGTTTAACTTTCTCACAGGCAGACCCCAGTCAGTCAGAGTCCACAATCGCACATCCAGCTCAAGAATTGTGAGCACTGGGACCCCACAGGGGTGTGTGCTGAGTCTGCTCCTCTACACGCTCTTCACCTACGATTGCGTGGCCTCCCAGAACAACACCAGCATCATTAAATTTGCGGATGACACTACAGTCATCGGCCTGATCACTGGTGGTGTTGAAACATCATACAGAAGAGAGGTGGCGGACCTCATAGCTTGGTGTCGTGATAACAATCTCCTTCTCAATACAGATAAGACTAAAGAGATGATCATCGACCCAAGAACAAGGGAAAAGGAGCCGCATAGACCCCTGTTTATTGATGAGACTGAGGTGGAGAGGGTGAAAACCTTCAAGTTCCTTGGCACACACATCAGCGAGGACCTCACCTGGTCTCACAACACCCAACAAATTCTGAAGAAGTCCCAAAGGAGACTGTACTTCCTGAGAAGACTGAGGAAATTTGGCATGTCCACCACAATCCTGAGTTGCTTCTACAGATGCACTATGGAAAGTGTCCTTACCGCCTCCATCACTGTTTGGTACGGTAACTGTACAACACGTGATAGGAAGGCACTCCAGCGGGTGATCAAGACCTCACAGAACATTGTTGGGGCAGCCCTCCCCTCACTGCAAGACATTTATAAAACTAGAGTCCGACGCAGAACACACAACCTCATCAAGGACAGCACACATCCACAACACTCATTATTCACACTCCTACCGTCAGGCAGACGCTACAGGAGTTTGAAGTCCAGGACCACAAGGCTGGCAACCAGCTTTTACCCACAGGCCATCAGGCTTCTCAACGAGGCACTCACACACGCCGCACGCAACACACGCACACACTCATAGCACTTTATTTATTTATTACTTATTTATTTGTATATTTATTTGTATGAATGTCTCTTCTTTTTGTTGCTGCTTAATTTATTGGTATTTATGTTTATGTTTATGTTCTTATTATTTCTTGTGTTTTCTTTCTTTTCTTGGGAGAATGAACAGAATAAGATTTTCATTGCATGGTATAACTGCTGTTTTACCATGCACATGACAATAAAACTCTCTTGAATCTTTAATATTTCAACTCTATGCTACTAAAATGACATTTCCCCTCATATCAAGTATATTCTTATCAAGTTTTTCTTGTTAGAAAAAGACTTTTTTTCCCTCAATATTTTAGTTACTTTATTCTAGGGGTGCTCCGATCGATCGGCTACAGATCAGTATCGGCCAATTTCCGTGAAAAAGCACGGTATCGGCATATTCCGACACTTGCTTTTAAATGCTCCGCTGTCATTGCTGCAGCCAGCCTTCAATGACCGTCTCCTGCACACTTTCCCTTCACAAAGCTAAAACAAGCATGTCTGTCGTGTGGGACTTCCTGTCTGTGTGGTGAGTTTTCGTGATGTGATCGTCGGTCGGGTGGCGGCTAATTAGCCAAAACATGGGACACCCGCCCGTGGTTGAATTTGTCGGACTAGATGGCCGGCTGTCGTCGTCGTCAGTAGTGGAGGAAACCGGGTTTTCTGACAGCTTGGGGCCCTGCTGGGAGCGCCATCGAAAGTCTCCTTAAAGGTGGCGTCTGATCCACAAAGTTTCACCAATGATTTTGAAAAGGTACGCCAGATATGTTTTTGTCTAAATGTTATGGTTCCCCATTGTTAATGTTCTGGTACAACAAACATATTCACTTTGTTCGAGTTGAAATAAGCTATGAGAAGAAATGTTTTGTTCATGTTTACTTAAAAATGTACACTTGCGATCGGTAGGGCTAGCGCCCAATTTCACTCATGGATGATCAGCATCCACAGCATAAAAACCTGAAGAGAAATGGATTTATTACGTATATAAACGTTTATATGATTTCAGAAATGTATTCTTGTAAAATCACAGCGCTTTTTTTTCTATTTCTGCTGGGGGGTTTTTAAAGTTTTCCTTTAATGATGCCTATATTCTTATAATATTATGACTTTACACTTGTAACATTACAACTTTTACTGCAATGTATTTGTTGTTTTGTTTCTCATATCATCAAATTGTATGACAACTTAATGCGACTAAAATGATATTATTTTTCCTTGTGATATTACAATATTGTTGGAAAATAAGAATGTTTTCTTTTTAGATTAAAACTTCTTTCTCTTTCATAATTTGACTTTATTCTTGTCAAAGGATTTCAGCCGCGGGCCGCACTGTGGACACCCCTGCGGTACAAGATGGCGGCACCTATTGCAGGTGAGTTGTTTACCTTGTGTAGCATGATGGCGACAAAAACGATGAGCTGAACGCTGGTTTGAGAGGTGGAGGCGGCGGCTCCAAGCGCCACGCCATCAGCTGGTGATGAGACACAAAATAATAAGGGTGTTTTTAAACTCCTACTTGTGAGCGTTACTACGTGTACGTACCTGCGGCGTGCACGACAAGACCCAGAGTGGTGGTAATCTTGGAGGAGGCCACTCTCGCTGCCTCTGGATCTGCAAACACGGGCGCTGAAAACGTTGATTTTCATTCTGCGTGATGCTCGTCTTGAAGTCCTAGTTTGTTTGTTTTGTTTACCTTCAGTGCTGTGCATGTGGGAGGAGCCTATCTGGTCCACCAGCAGCATGAAGACAAAGCCCAGCACCAGAGACACGCCAATGCAGGCATGTAGCTGCTCATGGCCGTGCTCCTGGTGGTGGTGGCCGCCCACGCCCAGCGCCGCCTCCACCTCCTCCGCCTTTGGCTGGGACACCTCCAACACCCCCATCTGGCTGGGACTGTGATGCCCGCCTGCTGATGGGAGAGGCTCACAACTCAGCAAACACTCGATACACACACACAGCTGCAACAGCTAATCACCGATTCATCCATTATCCAGCCCATGTTTTTTTTCTTTCATTTAAAAATGTAAATATCCTCTGATATCAGGCTCCCAAATGTGAATATATTCAAATTTCCTTGGTCATCCATGAAAGCAGACCTTTTTTGTTTTAGGTAAAACAAGAAAAAGTTATAATGATATAATGATTGGCAACAAAGCCAAAAATATGGAACTAAAGTCATCACGAATCAAGAATGTACGAGAAGAAAAGAAAATTGGAGAAAAAAAAAACATTTTTCACGAATAAATTCTAAATATTAAGAGCAAAAAGTTGTGATCCAAGATGGGAAGGAAAACTGCCATCATCTTAGTAGCATAAAGTTGAATTATTAAAGACAAAAGTCACAATAGTGAGAAACAAACAAAACAACAAAAAAAAGTGTCTTTTTTTTGGAAAATTAGGCTGCGGAAAAAGTTTGTAATGATACAAGAATAAAGCCAAAAATGTAATGGGAATAAAGTCATTGTTACAAGACTTACGAGAAGAAAAGAAAGTGGTTTTGGTTTGGTTTGGTTTGGTTTAATTTATTTTGAACATGCATATGTCCGAAAAGGAGTAAGAAGAAGCAGATCTTATTTAATCCTATCCCCTTTTTGTAGCACATCAATTGCTAATACATGTGTGTACATACACATACAAACACGCACATACATATAGATACTCTTGCATCTGCACCTACACAAGTATGCACATATACACATATATAGTATACAGGTACACAAATGCTTTAAAAAAAAAAAAAAAAAAAAAAACTTTCTCCCCCCTTTTTTTCCCTCTTTTTCCCCTTTCTATTTATCCTGTCCTTCCTCTCCTGTTGATATCCACATCTTCTTTGGTTTTGCACTGCTAGTGACGCTGGGTTTGTATACAAGAGTTCCTTTTATTAACTATGTCAAGGTTATTGCAATTATGCTTATTGTCATAGTCATATGATCTTTAATATGTTTCCAGATAGCTAATATCTTGGACAACAAGCACTCTTGCGACTCCTGGAGCTCCTTTTAGTTTGATGTAGATTTTCCCGTTAGTGCTCCAAGTGTTTTGAATCTTTCCTTGCTTCAGTGGGGAAAAACAACCACACATATGGTAAAAAGACGCAATTTCTCAAGAATAAGTTGAAAAGCTTAAAAAGACAGTTGGGATTGGTTGACATGAAGTTGTATGACATCCCCATCAGCAGTGTAGTGCATCAACGGTCGGATTTTTAGTCCACTCCTCTACACGCTCTTCACCTACGATTGCGTGGCCTCCCAGAACAACACCAGCATCATTAAATTTGCGGATGACACTACAGTCATCGGACTGATCACTGGTGGTGTTGAAACATCATACAGAAGAGAGGTGGCGGACCTCATAGCTTGGTGTCGTGATAACAATCTCCTTCTCAATACAGATAAGACTAAAGAGATGATCATCGACCCAAGAACAAGGGAAAAGGAGCCGCATAGACCCCTGTTTATTGATGAGACTGAGGTGGAGAGGGTGAAAACCTTCAAGTTCCTTGGCACACACATCAGCGAGGACCTCACCTGGTCTCACAACACCCAACAAATTCTGAAGAAGTCCCAAAGGAGACTGTACTTCCTGAGAAGACTGAGGAAATTTGGCATGTCCACCACAATCCTGAGTTGCTTCTACAGATGCACTATGGAAAGTGTCCTTACCGCCTCCATCACTGTTTGGTACGGTAACTGTACAACACGTGATAGGAAGGCACTCCAGCGGGTGATCAAGACCTCACAGAACATTGTTGGGGCAGCCCTCCCCTCACTGCAAGACATTTATAAAACTAGAGTCCTACCAAGAACACACAACCTCATCAAGGACAGCACACATCCACAACACTCATTATTCACACTCCTACCGTCAGGCAGACGCTACAGGAGTTTGAAGTCCAGGACCACAAGGCTGGCAAACAGCTTTTACCCACAGGCCATCAGGCTTCTCAACGAAGCACTCACACACTCATAGCACTTTATTATTTATTTATTTATTTGTATTATTTATCTGTATTAATGTTTCTTCTGTTGTTGTTGCTTAATTTATTGGTATTTATGTTTCTTATGTTCTTATTCTTTTTCTTGCGTTTTCTTTCTTTCTTGGGGGGGATTGTTATTATAATATGGGAATAAAGCCAAAATATTATGTGTATAAAGTCATCATTACAAGAAGAAAGGAAAATGTAAAAAAAAAAAACAGCTGTCATTTTAGAATAATACAGTCCAAATATTAAGAGAAAAAAGTCTATTCTAAAAAAGGCGTTACGTTTAAAGTCGTAATATTTTGAGAAACAAACAAAACAAAGTTTTTGGAAAATTAGGTTGGGGGAATTGTTATTGTAAGCCAAAATATTACGGGTATAAAGTAACAATATTATAAGAAGTAAATTACAAAGATGACTTAAGAAGGAGGTTGAAATATTAAAAAAAAAAAAAAAAAAAATAGGGATCAAGAGCGAAGTGGCATTAATGGAGTGGTCCCTGGTTTATTGCAGTTAATTGGATGAATTTCCGCGATATGGGATTCAATGTTAATAAATAGAATATTGTCATAGAGCATAGAACACCCGTTTATGACTTTCTACATACAGCATTAGCATGATTAGAGACTTGTAGAGACTTGAGACGGCCGCTAACTAGCAAGCTAACAAGTTAACCTTGGAAATTACCACTTCCACATGCGATGGGAGGAGAACATATTTTTCACTCCATCATGTGGGAGTTACCTAGGCTGACTTCAATGTTTCGTGTCATTACTGCCACCTAGTGACCACAATACTACATACTACCTGTATTTCCATATGTTGTGACTAATTACAGACCATAGTCTACCACCAATCAGCCATCATGAGACGAGGGAAACAGACACGCACGCACACGGCGGTATATTGAGGCCGGCAAAATTATCGAGTTTATTTTCATTTATTGTGTAATCAATTCCTTATTTTATTATCGTGCCAGGCCTGGTGCCCACAAGACTTGCCACGTTTTAATCTTACGAGACCTTGTGACGCGAGATCACGTTTGTGGCAATTTCCAGAATTTTGTGCGATGGGGGTCAATATTTTGTCAATGAAATGATTAAGAGGAAAGAGGGCGAGGATTCTGGCTACGGCAGTTTGTCCACAACTTGCTGCCACGTCTGCTCCGAGGAGCGTGGATGCCTTTGGGTATGTCCCAACATGGCTTTCTCGGTATCCGACTGCGCACGTGCATATTTTGTGTTATTTCCTGGGTTGATGTTCTGTACCTTCCAGGATTTCCTCATAAAGCGCGTGGACACCTTCAGGAATGATGACGGCGAGGGCAGTCCCGCACAGAAGTCCTGCTCCCAAAACTGTCACAAGCTTCAGCTTCTCCTGGGGGGCACAAGTAAAAACAAACATATCTCCGACAGCGCCGAGATCAAATCGCGGCCGGTGGTCAATTGCAGCATCGGCCACCGCCACGTGGCGCTTCACCCGTGGCGGACTGTTTAAAACGTGCCCAAAACAATTACCTTATGCTGTATTTCGATGCTGCTTTTATTTTCTATCCTCATGCCATTTTATTATCTTTATTTGAACCACTCTGTTGACCACGGCACTGGCCACCACCAGGGGGCGCTCCACCCGTGTCTTACCGTGTAAATAGTGGCCAGGTGGTATTTACTTTATTATATTACATCGGCCGCCATCATACGCCCCCTGGTGGTGGTCAATGCCGTGGCCGTTGCAGTTGTTAACCACTGGCCACGATTTTGAGCTCGGTGTCTCTCAACATCTGTCAGAAACACGGCAGCTTCTTTGCTTCACGCCATCGTAACATGATGATGGCCTGATAAAGAGAGCTGCTCGACACTGTGGCATGAGTGCACAGATAATTCCACAGGAACCACATTCGAACCTTACCTCGGAGAAGTTGACTGCCAAAGGAATGGTTCCGGCCACATAGCAGCCCACCAGCATGGCGAGGGACAGCAGGCTGATGGAGCTGAAGTCCTCCATGGCTGTAGTTTTATTCGTGCTAAAAGCTAATGTTAATTTTCTTTTGTGCCGTCAAGACAGACGGACAAAAATCCAGGGCAAGTTAAGCAGACGTCAGCTCTACAGGTGCCAAGTCGTCGCCTTCTACTTTCATCAATTGAGGCGTCCCAGGAACTTGTCCCCGCTGGTTAAACAGGCTAAACTAAGCTAACTAGCTGGCTTCGGCTGTGTTATTGTACAGTCAGTGACGTTGCACAACCACGGAGATAAGAGGCACCCAAACAGGCGACACAGCGCTTCATTTCCTCAGTAATATCCGTGTAGGTATAAGAGAAAAAAACCTTCGCCGTGGCTAACCGAACAAACATGCTAATCAAATTTTCTGATGCTAACAGCGTTGCATCCAAACTAGAGCAGGGGTGAGGACTTCCGGGTCACGTGGCGTCGCCTTGCCGAGGCCATGTTGCCACGTCACTGTGTGGCACGCACGCGGGAACGTGTGTCACATATTTCTCTTTTCTTGGAAGAAAATATTAAACAACTTAAATACAGTGTTGGATTAAATTGTTTTTAAAACCACGAAATATTGAACTGGAGAACATTTTACCAAGAGCACCATCGGCTGGCTGTAGTTCTTACTTGCACTTCAATTACATTTACCTGTATTTTTACATGTGTCCAGCGGGAGGCGACATGACACGCCATGGAATCGGTGCAATTTGCTTCCTGTAACTCAAAATAAACTTCAATTTTTTAATTTTTTTCAACCCTAAATCTTATAATACAATACCAATTGAACTACTACAAATGTATATTGGCTCTGATCAGTTAAGTTTCCTAAGCCAATGTAAGTAAGTAACATAGGCATAGAATGAGCTCATACTGTCCATGAAATGTACCTGTAGTCACACGTCTCTTATGATGCCACATGGCATGTTGACAAAAATTTCATTTGAAAAATAAACATTTCGAAAAATTATTTAGGGTTTCCGCCCATCCATCATAGTTGGAATATCATCAGATAACGTGACTTGGAGAATAGTATTAGATTATTATTAATTTCAATGCAGTATTATCATTGTGGTTGTTGATATTATTTTGCCCTTTCCGTCAGGGTCTTCATAGCCGTCACAGACATTTGCTGAACCTGTTTGCTTCTGATGTTTGTTATTGTTGTCGCAGGTGTTGTTGCTGCTGTTGTCCTTGTCTCTTTTTAGTCCCTCTCATTCCCAACTGTTACCACACAGACGAGCCATCGGTCATGAGGGATGCCCGCTGCAACATCTGCATCCGTTTGCTCCCTGGCAAAGTCTAAACGGGCAGTTTTGTGGTGTTGAAGGAGATGAGGTCTTTGAGTTCCTTTGTTTTATAAACCCTTCTTTGGTGTGATGTTTTTGGGTCTACCACTTGACTTTTTTGTTCCATAATGCTCAGGATCTTTCCAAAAATGTAGAATGACTGATTTCCTGCTCCCAACCTCAGCAGCCATGGCACGCTGCGAGAGGCCTTGCTTATGCAGCTCCACAATCCCACCACGTTGGAAAAGAGAAAGCTTCTTAGTTTCACCATCAGGAGGGCATGACAGGGGGAATGATGACACTACATCAACATTTGGAGCACATTTAGGCTTTTATAGCCTGTGGTCTTAAACTTTTGATCAGCTGATTAACAGCCTATTCCATTTTTTGTTTTTGTCTAAATTACAAGTTCCAAATGTTTTTTGTCTCACCCCCCCTTCTTGTTTTGCATATTGTAACTGTACTTAAAACCTCATTAAGATCCACATGTGCAAAATGCAAATTCTAGCCATTTTTCAACTGGTCTTAAGATTTTGATCAGGAGTATACTGTCTGGACAGGACCAAAAAAAAAAAAACAAGAAAAAAAAATGCCACTTTAGTAGCATAGAGTTGATAAAGCTGGAAATATACAGCACATGATATTGTTTTTGGTAAAACCTTATCAAAGTCATTATTATACAAGGCAAAACATAATTTGGGGAATATTGGGTTGGAAAGTGAGAATATTATGGGAATAAAGTCAAAATATCATGGGACTATAACCATAATATAACATTTACGAAAAGGTGTAAAACTGAAAAAAAAAAACAGCATCAGAAATGGGGAAAAAAAACCAGCTGTCATTTCATTAGAATAAAGTCCAAATAGTAAGAGAAAAAGTCCCAATTTTACCAGAATAAACTTGTAATATGAAAAAAAAAGGTCAGACATGACCTAAAACCCACAGAAGAAAATATACATCATTTTAAGAACATTTTAACTTGTAATATGAGAAAAAAATAAAATAAAATTGACTTTTTGGGGGAAAATCAGGTTGGGGAAGTTATATGATTAAGTGTATGAAGTCATAATATTACGAGCAGAAAACTGACCAGATTAAAAATAAAGTTTAAATATCTGTAAAAAGGAAAAAAACAGCACAAAATGTGTGTGTGTGTGTGTGTGTGTGTGGGTGGGTGGGGGGGGGGGGGGCCTAAGCAAAGAGCAATAAAGTTATGTTACGAAAATAAAGTCAAAACATTACGTGAAGAAAATGAAAGATTATTTAACAGGTTTAAATATTTGGGAACCCCCCCCACTAAAAATGCAAAAAAAGAGAGCAAAGAGTGAAGGTGATAATAGGCTATGGGACAGCAAACAAATGCTATTTTTTCCAGTGTTCAAGTTACTGTACTTTCAATTGAGGTATTAAATATGCAGTCACATTAATGTGCAGGACAGTTTACTTCATTAAAAAAAAAATGTGTGTTACAGGTCGTTTGATTGTTCATTTACAGGTTTTATTTCGTAGGGACGCAAACCACATTTGAAATGACAAGATGATCGAGACGTTTTCTTTAAAAAAAAAAGAAAAGAAAAGAAAAAGATTTATTAGGTCACACAGCTGAGCAGTGTTTCAACATGGCTGAATTACTGGAGAACAGATGGTCAAATACAATTTATTCTTGTGTATATAGCCTTAACAAAAATACAACTGAAGTTTTCCCATGCAATACGGCGCCGCCAAAAACTGTTCGCAGCTCACGCTCCCTTCCTGAGCCCACGCCA